>NW_026936597.1:0-72457 GCF_032062105.1 Saccostrea cuccullata
ATTTGTGCAATTTTGGGAGACAAACCTTAATATTCTTGAAGTAGCTGGGTTTTTACATCACTGATATCAACTGATATTGCTGATAAAAACAATCTCTGAGCTTTTCCAGATGATTTTGAATTGAAGTAACCGAGATATCTGTAGTAATAAACTCAGCTACTGGTACCTTTTGTTTAAAATTGTGCAATTTTGGGAGACAAATCTTGATATTCTTGAAGTAGCTGGATTTTTACATCACTGATATCAACTGATATTGCTGATGAATAAAATCTCTGAGCTTTTCTACATGATCTGGCACTGAACGAACCAAGATATCGATAGTAATAAACTCAGTTACTGGTACCTTTTGTTTAAAATTAGGCTATTTTGGAAGACCAAACAATCTCTTCATCATTCCAGATTATCTGGCACTATAGTTACCAAGATAACGTCAGTAATAAACTCAGCTACTAGTACCTTTTGTTTAAAATTATGCTAGTTTGGGATAAAAATGTTGATATTATTGAAGTAGCTGGATTTTTACACCGCTGATATCCACTGATGTTGTTGATAATATCAATTTCTGAGCTTTCACACATGATCTGGCACTGAAATTACCAAGATATCTGTAGTAATAAACTCAGCTACTAGTACCTATCTTGGTAACTTTAGTGCCAGATCATGTGAAAAAGTTCAGAGATTGTTTTTATCAACAATATCTGGATATCAGAGGTGTCAAAATGCAGCTACTTGTATAGTATCAACATTTGTCTCCCAAAATTGCATAATTTTAAACAAAAGGTACTAGTAGCTGAGTTTAGTACTAACGATATCTTGGTAATTTTAGTGCCAGATCATGTAGAAAAGCTCAGAAATTGTTTTTTATCAACAATATCAGTGGATATCAGCGGTGTCAAAATGCAGCTACCTCTATAATATCAAAATTTGTCTCCAAAAATTGCATAATTTTAACAAAAGATACTAGTAGCTGAGTTTATTAATAACGATATCTTGGTAACTTTAGTGCCAGATCATGTGAAAAAGTTCAGAGATTGTTTTTGTCAACAATATCAGCTGATATCAGAGGTGTCAAAATGCAGCTACTTCTATAATATCAACATTTGTCTCCCAAAATTGCATTATTTTAAACAAAAGGTACCAGTAGCTGCGTTTATTTCTAACGATATCTTGGTAACTTTACTGACAGATCATGTGGAAAATCTTAGAGATTATTTTTATCAACAATATCAGTTGATATCTGCGATTTAAATATCCAGCTACTTCCGGAATATCAAGATTTGTCTCAAAAAATTGCATAATTTTAAACAAAAGGTACCAGTAGCTGAGTTTTTACTAACGATATCTTGGTCACTTTAGTGCCAGATCAAATGGAAAAGCTCAGAAATTGTTTTTATCAACAATATCAGTTGATATCAGCGGTGTAGAAATGCAGCTACTTCTATGATATCAACATTTGTCTCCCAAAATTGCTTAATTTTAAACAAAAGGTACCAGTAGCTGAGTTTATTAATAACGATATCTTGGGATCTTTAGTGCCAGATCATGTAGAAAAGCTCAGAGATTGTTTTTATCAACAATATCAGTGGATATCAGCGGTGTTAAAATGCAGCTACCTCTATAATATCAACATTTTTCTCCCAAAATTGCATAATTTTAAACAAAAGGTACTAGTAGCTGAGTTTATTAATAACGATATCTTGGTATCTTTAGTGCCAGATCATGTGAAAAAGCTCAGAGATAGTTCTTATCAACAATATCAGAGGATATCAGCGGTGTCAAAATGCAGCTACCTCTATAATATCAACATTGTCTCCCAAAATTGCATTATTTTAAACAAAAGGTACTAGTAGCTGAGTTTATTTTTTACGATAACTTAGTAACTTTACTGACAGATCATGTGGAAAATCTTAGAGATTATTTTTATCAACAATATCAGTTGATATCTGCGGTTTAAATATCCAGCTTCTTCCGGAATATCAAGATTTGTCTCCAAAAATTGCATAATTTTAAACAAAAGGTACTAGTAGCTGAGTTTTTACTAACGATATCTTGGTCACTTTAGTGCCAGATCATGTGGAAAATCTCAGAGATTGATTTAATCAACAATATCAGTGGATATCAGCGGTGTCAAAATGCAGCTACCTCTATAATATCAACATTTGTCTCCCAAAATTGCATAATTTTAAACAAAAGGTACTAGTAGCTGAGTTTATTAATAACGATATCTTGGTCACTTTAGTGCCAGATCATGTGGAAAAGCTCAGAGATTGATTTAATCAACAATATCAGTGGATATCAGCGGTGTCAAAATGCAGCTACCTCTATAATATCAACATTTGTCTCCCAAAATTGCATAATTTTAAACAAAAGGTACCAGTAGCTGAGTTTATTAATAACGATATCTTGGTTACTTTAGTGCCAGATCATGTTGAAAAGGTCAGAGATTGTTTTTATCAACACTATCAGTTGATATCAGCGGTGTAAATATCCAGCTACTTCTGGAATATCAACTTCTGTCTCACAAAATTGCATAATTTTAAACAAAAGGTACTAGTAGCTGAGTTTATTACTAACGATATCTTGTTAATTTTAGTGCCAGATCATGTGGAAAAGCTCAGAGATTGTTTTAATCAACAATATCTGTGGATATCAGCGGTGTCAAAATGCAGCTACCTCTATAATATCAACATTGTCTCCCAAAATTGCATAATTTTAAACAAAATGTACTAGTAGCTGAGTTTATTTTTTACGATAACTTAGTAACTTTACTGACAGATCATGTGGAAAATCTTAGAGATTATTTTTATCAACAATATCAGTTGATATCTGCGGTTTAAGTATCCAGCTTCTTCCGGAATATCAAGATTTGTCTCCAAAAATTGCATAATTTTAAACAAAAGGTACTAGTAGCTGAGTTTATTACTAACGATATCTTGGTCACTTTAGTGCCAGATCATGTGTAAAAGCTCAGAGATTGATTTAATCAACAATATCAGTGGATATCAGCGGTGTCAAAATGCAGCTACCTCTATAATATCAACATTTGTCTCCCAAAATTGCATAATTTTAAACAAAAGGTACTAGTAGCTGAGTTTATTAATAACGATATCTTGGTTACTTTAGTGCCAGATCATGTTGAAAAGGTCAGAGATTGTTTTTATCAACACTATCAGTTGATATCAGCGGTGTAAATATCCAGCTACTTCTGGAATATCAACTTTTGTCTCACAAAATTGCATAATTTTAAACAAAAGGTACCAGTAGCTGAGTTTATTACTAACGATATCTTGGTAACTTTAGTGCCAGATCATGTGGAAAAGCTCAGAGATTGTTTTAATCAACAATATCTGTGGATATCAGCGGTGTCAAAATCCAGTTACTTGTATAATAACAACATTTATCTCCCAAAATTGCACACTTTTAACGGTACTAGTAGCTGAGTTTATTAATAACGATATCTTGGTAACTTTAGTGCCAGATAATTTCTCCCAAATTAACATAATTTAATACAAAAGGTACTAGAATGTTCAAGTCAGTTACTGGTAGCCAGTTACTAATAGCCAACTTTACTTACTTCTCGTAACCAGCTACTAGTAGCTAACTTTACCATTTGTCGTAGCCAGCTACTAGTAGCCAGGTACTAGTAGCCAACTTTACTTACTTCTCGTAGCCAGCTACTAGTAGCTAACTTTACCACTTGTCGTAGCCAGCTACTAGTAGCCAGTTACTAGTAGCTAACTTTACATATCTGGAAAAAATGAATACATGATATTGAAATGTATTTAATGTTATGTTAAAAGGCACAGTTAGATATTTGAAGCAATTTTGAAATAAATTCTGAATACATTTTTTTAAAACCTAAAGGTATTACGCACTGTAACCTTAATATACATTTTCGAAACATTTATGTTAAACGATGAACTTTATCACAATTGAAGAATACAATGTAAATTGATGTAATACTATAATAACTTCAATTACAAGTCCTACATTTTAGTAGATCTATATTCCAAAGTGTATCAGTCACTATATAAACGAGGAAAAATCTTATTACCACAACTTCCTCTTACACCGTAAAACACCTAAAGATTAAGTGAAAATTTAACCATCAGGAGTTTGAACTTTATTGAATTCATAACAGTTACATTACTTCTTAGCACAAACCATTTCATTTCATGGAATTGCTTAATGAAAAAAAAATGGTTTTAAACAATGAATGAAGGAAAGAAAACTATAGTACTGTAAAATTGTATGACAAGTTACCATTCTGTGATTAACGGTAGCTTTAAGTTCTTAATCCCCCCCCACTATCTTCGCTTTATTTTCACAGTGTATGTAACTGCCAAGGAAGCATGCTGGAGAAAAGTAGATGTTCTTTTAGGTACATATGATCAGTAATCCATTCAATACCTCGTCGGAAGAATGGAATTTATCCTGCTTCAAGACGTGAACCTGTTCAGAGGGTCAGAATATGAAATAGGCCATCATTTTCAATTGAGAAATTATAATAAATGTCGCAATCGCCGACCTTTTCCACTCTTTAAATCTTGAAAGATTGTGCATTACATTGTAACGGTTAAATGTATTTTTATGTAAAATATTATCGCCGACTTTCTATTAAACGTTCCATTAAAGGAGAATTTGCAATAAACCTGGATTTACCCTCACATTCATTTTTTAAAATTATTTATGTTTCCCTCCAAAAAAAATTATGAAGGCAGAATTTACGTCACTGACTAAGTTTAATTTTTTCCCGCGTACTAAACTTTGAAAAAATGGTAGAGTGAAACATGTAATGTTTGTCTTGTACAGTATTTTCTTCCTCAAACTTCTCTTTCATTTTAACATTGGTCCAGTCATCTTTTGGAATTTGACTGGTGGTGTTATGTGCTAGGTTTTTCATCCATGGGAACAAGGAACATAAGTTTTTTTTCCTCATTTTAAAGGTTACTCCATCCTCGTATAATGTCATAGGTTTTAAACAATAAACAAAATTTTTAAAGACTATTCCTATATATTTCTATGTAAAACTTAGATCTGCCATTGTGGCCCGCCCTACCCCTGGGGGTTATGATTTGAACAAATTTGAATCTACACTACCTGAGGATGCTTCCCGAAAAGTTTCAAGTTTCCTGGCACAGTGGTTCTTGAGAAGAAGATTTTAAAAACATATTTACAAAATTTTCACTTTTTCTGAATTACCTCCCCTTCATTTGAACAAACTTGAATCCCCTTCACCTAAGGATACTTTGTGGCAAGTTGGGTTGAAATTGGCCCAATGGTTCTTGAAAAGAAGATGCTAATGTAAAAAGTTTACAACGACGACAGACGACGGACAAATTTTGATCAGAAAAGCTAAAAAAGTTATTAATTAGAATTTATACCCAATAGAACAATATCTTTTGGAAGAATGATTTTCAATAGGTGTGATGATAAATATTGTTAAGTAAAGCAAAGACTATCCTACAACAAATAAAAGGAGAACGAAGACTGGGATGTCAACAGAAGAGGTGGGAAGACAACATTCCGGAGTGGATTAGACTGAGCCATGCAGAAACCCAGAGAGCGACAGAAAACAGAAATTTATGAGAATTATGGATGACAGTGGTGGATTAGTCTTCCGAGGTGCTCCGTACGACATCCACGGACGTCAAGGGATAGGTGAGTTGAGGAAATATCAGATTCTGTTTTAAATAGCGATTTATATTTTAAAAAGTATTGATGGTTTTGATAGACACTGAAGTCAGGACAAGTTTATTGTGTATTTGATAAGTGTCTGAAGATTGGTGTCTGGTATTCAGTTATACTTAGAATTAATTAAGTTCCTGGCACCCTTTTAAAAACATAAATTTACTTAAAATAATAACATTAACATCCCAAAGGTAGAAATAAAAAAATCAGATTAAAAAGAAAGATTTATCACTGTAGCGCTGAATACCATCTTCCTTAAACCCCAGTCACATTTCCAAAAACGACCAACGGCCGTCTGGTTTTGAAGCAAAAATGGGATTCTGCGGGTGACAGTCGTCAGTTCATCGGCCGTTGTCATGGCCGATTTTGACCTATTTTTTTGTCGGCCGACCAATTTTGTGTCCATCGGTCCAAGTTATAATTTTTCATGCGTCGGTGGCCGATTTCTTCAAGTGCAGTTATTCGTCGACCAACCTTCGATCATCGTCCGACCATCGGCTGTCAGTTTATTAAGTCGGTCGTCCGTCGTTAGACAATAAGGGTGTTGAAAATTTCGGCCGACGGTTAAAATCAAACTGTAGCTCAGAGCTCGATGAACGGGCGACAATTGGCCGACTTGTGAATATTTAACCATAGTAAGGATACATAACACAAACAAAATTTTGATGCATGGATTGATTTAAATTTTTTGAACGGAGATAACTTAAATAATTAATCTGTAAGATATAAAGAAATCTTAAGTATTCTTTGCTGCTTAGATATGCACCATTTGTCGCTTTTATGCAATTCAATACAAATTTTACACACATTTTCAACATTGAGTCACAATCTTATAAGATTCTGCCACTTTGCCTTGCAATTGCGAACTTTACTCACGTCACCTATCTGAATATAGATCTATGAAAAAATATTGCTGATTTCTAGAGAAAAAAGATTTTTTGTGTTATTTATCCAAGTCATCGGTGTCCCTAGGAAATAATGTGACTGCTCGGTGTCGCCCGATACTGTGTCGGCCGATCCTGTTCTTTCAGCCGACAAGACCAGAAAAATTTAGTCGCCAGACCATCGGCTTAAATGTGACCTAGGCATTAGGCAAGGATTTCCAGTTCGAAATCTAGAATGGTGTAGAGGGCCTCTTCACAAAACAGTTCATGTAGAAAAATAATATGATTTTGTTTTCAATATTTAAACTTTAGGTCACTAAAATATACTAATAAGAAAATGATCTAAGAGATATTTAAGAGATCTAAGAAATATTACTCTGCGATCGAAGATCCAGTTAATACGTTCCTTTGCTATGTCTGTCTTCCTATATGCCTGTGAGATCTCTGCACTCTCACTGCAGAGCTAGAGAAGAGGACTATGAGCACCGATATGAAATGCTTTAGGAAAATACTAGGCATCCATTACAGTGATCATGTGACTAATGCAGAGGTCCACAGGACAGTCACAGAAGCTACGGTATATGACATCACGATGACCTCCTCACTGTCGGAAGCGGAAACTAAGGTGATATGGCCACAATTCAAGCTCAAGTGGTCTTGAAAAGACTATCCTACACGGGATAGTGAAAGGAGGACGAAGACAGGGAAGGCAACAGAAGAGGTGGGAAGACAACATTCCTGAGTGGACTGGACTGAAGCATGCAGAATCCCAGAGAGCGAGAACAGAGAATTATGGATGACAGTGGTGGATTAGTCTTCCGAGGTGCTCCGTACGACATCCACGGACGTCAAAGGATAGGTGAGTTGAGGAAATATCAGATTCTGTTTAAATAGCGATTTATATTTTAAAAAGTATTGATGGTTTTGATAGACACTGAAGTCAGGACAAGTTTATTGTGTATTTGATGAGAGTCTAAAGATTGGTGTCTGGTATTCAGTTATACTTAGCATTAATTAAGTTCCAGGCTCCCTTTTAAAAACATAAATTTACTTAAAATAATAACATTAACATCCCAAAGGTAGAAATTGAAAGAATTCTGATTTTAAAAAAGTTTTAACACTGTAGCACTGAATACCATCTTCCTTAGGCAAGGATTTCCAGTACGAAATCTAGAATGGTGAAGAGGGTCTCTCCACAAAACAGTCCATAAAGAAAAAATAATATGATTTCGTTTTCAATATTCAGAACTTAAGGCCACTAAGCTATACTGATAAGAAAATGATCTAAGAGATCATAGATATAATACATTTGTACGTAGTTGGTTCTTCATTACGCAATGTGGATTTTGGTATTATCGCTAATTTAGTTCACCACAGTGCGTAAGTGTTCTTTTTGTTTTAGTGGCCACGGTGTTTTTGGCTAGGATCAAATTTACGCAGAGATTACAATTTCAATCTCTTGACATTATTCAAGTTCTCACCGATTACAAAACTGAAGAGCATATAGTTTTATTTGTTGGAGATTATGCTTCAATATCTGCTACGTAGGGCCTTAAATCGAAATATTTATCATGATATTGTAATCTGTTCATTTTCAGTCTTGAACCATTACATTTTCAGTCTTCAGCTATTAAGATAACGCCAAATAATGAATGTATGACCTGAAATAGCCAAAGCAACATGGCATTTGTGTAAACTATTGAATTAAGTTGGTACACAAACAGTACAATTCTCTGTTATCCTTGGAATTTCAGGATGGCGTGGTATTCTCGAAGTTACATCAGTCGCATCTGAAATTTACACAGCTTTCATTCACCGTTGAAATATACATGGGATAAAAATTGGGCGAAAGGCAACGAGTTTAGCAAGAAACGAGTGTTTCACACAGCAAAGGGTGGGGCTTAAGCCATCTCATCGCCGTCAATAGCAATTTTAAAGTTGATTGATGTTATTAATTTCTTAACCAATAAAAAGACGCTAATTATGCACCTTCGAGAATGGCACTACTCACTGAAAGCTCAATGATGACAGAGAGTTGTATTATTTGATAAGACTTTTCCTTAGACGTTTGTATAGTAAGTTCTCTACAGTTTATATTCCTGCTCTCAAAAGAGCAGACTTACAGATGATCATAGAAAGGTGCAATTATATCTACGGGGATACTTTTAAATATTGTTAAAAAATAAAAATATATAAACATTTGTCCCAAAAGGTGTTGAAAAACAGGGAACCATTGTAGTTTTTCAATAGATGTATCAGATTAACAGCGCTAGCAAAGTTTGTGTAACTACATGTATAAGCGATAGACAATCATATTAATTTTATCAGATAATTTCCCCTTTGACGAAGAATCAATTATTGAAAACAAAATCAAACCAACATAAAAATGTTGCGTTTTTGTTTGAAGATGGGGGCGATGAGCTACAGTTTTGCCCTCCAAATCTCCAGCGATCTACATTTCTGAAGACATATAATGGACATTGTTACGAGTTCAAGATCCATCGGCATGTGGAATGGACCGTTGCAGAAAATGACTGCAGTTCCAGAGGAGGAACTCTGACTGTCGTCAATAATATAAAAGAACAATTCTTCATCATGTCTGCATTGAGATCCTTTCCTTTCCATGGTCAGGGAGTTTGGATTGGATTAACTGATGCTCAACAGGAAGGGAAATTCACTTGGATTAATGGTAGATATATTGTTTTTAACATTTTATTTAACTAACATTACTAATATGTTTTCAGACTGAAATATAATGAATAATTTATGAAATTCTCAAATAGTTCCTGGAAATGAAAGTATTCATTTGCCTCTACATTAATATAAAGTCTGAGCATATTATATCTATTTTGACAAATTTAATCATTTCATATGACAGAGAAAAGCTTTAAAGGGACATGGACACATTTTCAGCTAAAATTTTCAAATTTATTTTTCCACCTCATCAAATATTTAACCTGTAAGGTCCTTCTAATCATCAAAAGTTTGAGCATCAGTTATCGAGATACGAGACAGTTCTAGAGCTCCAAACCTTTGTTATGTGTACGAGTCCGTTTCATGGTTTTGTTTACATAGGCTGATATAATAATATATGTTCGTTCAAAGCAGGTAATTTCAATAAAGAATAAATAATTCTAAATACAATTTCTGCAGTTTCTAGTGATTTGCCGAATTTTATTTTGTTATAAATATGATATTTTCTAAATGTAAACAATAACAAGGCACGAGCCTTGTTTACAGTATGAAGAACTTTAAGTTCTGTAATTCGATCATTTGTTAATCAACAACTGATGTTCAATTTTTTGCTGATCATTAGATGATACCTTGGTTAGGAATTGTAAACAATTAAAATTGAATTTTAA
This sequence comes from Saccostrea cuccullata, assembly GCF_032062105.1. NCBI lineage: Eukaryota > Metazoa > Mollusca > Bivalvia > Ostreida > Ostreidae > Saccostrea > Saccostrea cuccullata. Next base: position 9,938 of record NW_026936597.1, read on the forward strand.
AAAAATCAGTTGAAACGGTGTCCATGTTCCTTTAAAGTCAACATCAACTTTCAGGAGAGGCGTCGTCTTTCACATACTGGGCACCGGGACAGCCCGGAGAGGTGGAGTTACCCGGTGTCGGTAAAAAACGTTTTCTTTTGGACACCCCGACGGGAGGAGGCCCTTATCAGATAGATGAAGACTGCGTCCTCCTGAAATACTCGGACTCAGGTCACTGGCACGACTATCCCTGTGTTAAGCTGGATCCACTAGGCCTTGTACATGAGAACTATCCATACGTTTGTGAATACAGTAAGTGAAATTTTGTTCCGATCTTCAAAAGAAAGCAGTGGCGGCTAACTTCAGGAATTTTGGAAAAATAATTTACCATATTGGAATTTGGCCATAAAATCTTTGTTTAATACAAAGTACAGTTCAATAGTAATTGATAAATCGCCTAATACCAGCGCTTAACAGTAAATTATCCATAATTCCAGCTCTTGAAAAAACAGTCAAACTACTAGTATGATTAAAGTTCCTTAATTTAAGGCAAATAAATAAATCAAAATATAAAATATTTTGGACACGGGGGGGGGCTTTGGGGGGGGCATTTTTATCGTTTTTTTATTTTTTGCAATCAATTAAGTTGGAGTTTACTAAAATGATTTTGATTTTACATACAAATGTAGTATAAACATTTCATTGCTAAATGTTCTTTCAAAATACTTGACCATTATTAGACCAAACGCCCGTTCCAACGGGAGAACAATACTATCGTTCAGAGCAGTACTACTTTAGTACCTCATCAAAATCTTATATATACTTTAATTAGGACTCTATAAGCCCGCCATGAGGCCGTCAACTAATTTTGCTAGATACCTTTTAAATACACAAGCACCACCACATAGGAACACCCATAGGTGGCACCACCACATTAGGTGCATCTATTTCTGTCACCACCGCACCACCCACGACTCCAGAACTAGACATATAAGCCGGTACCACAACAGCAGGCGCTATCATTGGTTGCATGGGAGAGCTCGTATTGTAGGCAAAAAAGATGCTAAATTGTGATAATCGTATTTTAAATAAAATCATGAACTATGTTTGAAATACTTTTATCATGAGGAATATGTAAAATTAAGTACTTTAAAAGAGAAATTTATACACATATATAAAGCAAGCTTCAGCTTCTCTTAGAAGAGACGGAGACGCATGTAAATATAAGGGATGAAAATCCTGGACGGTTTTTCTGAAATCTGTACACATTCATGATCAATGTCAGAATGGATTTTGATACGCCTGCTTGAAAAAAGGAGGGTAAATAGTGATCAGGAAGTCCGTTCGTCCATCTGTTACGCTTTGGGGTACCCATCTCTTATCCGCTACTCCTCTCATATCACTGAATGTAACTTGATGAGAGATTCACTTTCATACACTGAAATTATGGTATATTTTTTTGCTGCTGTCATATGAATGAAGTTTTTAAACATTTTTTGTGAAATAATTTTGAATATCTAACATGTTCGCTCTCCCCTCCCCACCCTAACCCCGATTCCTTTCATATAAATTAATTCTTCCTCCAGAATTAGAATAGAATGCTTATTCAAGTGTTTTATGATTAATAAATTTTTGCTAAATAATGTTACATATCTTTAAGATAGCGCCTATGCGCGACATAGGCAACTTTGTAACATATCTTTAAATTTAAGTCGACAATTTGTTTGTCACTTAGTAAACTGTTGGCATGATTTTAATCAGGATTGAGTACTCTACCATTATTGTGAAATTCATATCCCCAGGTCAAGGGTTCTAGTGCTAGGGCGGGGCTAAATAGATTACATTGTAAAAATGCATTATTTCTTTGAAAATCTTCTCTGCCACTGGGTATGAAAAAACGAACCAAGTACATAGTTATGTTGAATGCTCTTGAATACTCTGCCTCTTTCAAAATTGTGAAATACTACATGAATTGTGTATAGTGAAAATGCATTATTTCTTTGAAAATCCACTTCTGTGCTCCTGGGCATTAAACATACTAACTAGTTAATATATACATGTACAGCAGTGTAGTTATAATAAGCAAAAATGTCTTTTCCAAAAATTGTGAATTTAATGGCCCCTGGGTTGGGATAACTAAATAAATATTAGGACGTTGCTCTATTGATTATATAGTGAAAATACATTAATGCCTTAAAAGTCTTCTTCTCTGCTCCTAGTATCACATTTAACCAATGCATGATGAATAAGGCTGCCTCTTCCAAAATTGTGAATTTCATTGCCCCAGGGTCAAGGGTTCTGATTTTAGGGTTGGGCTATACTGATTATATAGTGAAAATGCAAACATTCTTTCAAAATCTTCTTATCTGCTCCTGGGTGTAAAACAAACTAACAAGTTACATAGTTATAATGAACAAGAATGCCTTTTATGGCCCCTGGGTCGGGGGATCTGGTGTTAGGGCGGAGCTCTATTTATTATAATTAGTGAAAATACATTAATTATAATTCCTTAAAAATTAAAAATTATACATGCATGATCAATAATTGTAATGAGACGCATTAAGATAGCAGACTGTCTTCAAGGTCAAAATTCCATTAAACAATAAAAATAGGTGCAGAGCAAACACGGACCTTCAAAACATCGGAGGTGGAATCAGGTGCCATGGAGGAGGGGGAATCCCCTGCCGATTGGTCACACCCACCGTGTGCTCAAAGTCATGATCGTCATATCAGTGTATAAATAATGGACTAGCAATAAGTACGATTAATACAAATCATTTGAATTTATTGTTAAAATATTTCTACCAAATTTGGATAACACGACATCAATTAAAAAAAAGAGATGTCCACGAGTTTTTCGAACAACCCTCGTATGAAAACGTCACTCATCATTTGACTCAATGATAAATTATATTAATTTGCAGATAAGGTAATTGTATCGACCATAGAAATTACGAAATGATGACTTTAAATGAGACTGCTGATATTCTTGTTTCATCAACGTGTTTATCCATACTTTTTTTCGTTTTAGAAATTTTTCATACTTAGAGCATGCTCTTGCGTATCGAATCAACTGAGATTTTATAAACTCATCACGTTTATTATAGAGTTTGGTTACCATAAACATCTTTTTCAAGTAAAATATCCAAATATGAAACAATTTTATTTATAAGTCAGACTCTGTGGTATCTTTTATCTCAGGCTCACCAGGATATATCTTATCGACATAATAATGGATTCTTACCATTGATAATGACAATACGTCGTCGAAATATCTAAATATCAAGTTGAGGGCCACAACAAGTGTTTTCTTCTTTTCACGCATTAGATTTTTGCACATATTCTGCTTCATATGAATACAAATATAGGTCCGGTAATAACGGGTCGCAATTGGTTGTCATGGAAATATACATGTACCAATAAATTGTTGGGAGACATGGTCTCAAATAACAAGCATCTTTCTGATATCAACTTTAGAGTGCTTGTGTGTACAATCAAAATATTTTTTAACAAAATAATTTTGCAAATGACAAATGACAAGGTAAGTAAATTTACAAGTTTCATATGTGGAGGAATGGTGTTAAGTAAGCTGTAGGTTGTAAAGCTGCTGTTTTTGGTATCCTGATTAACATAACTACATCTTAGGTGTGAATAGTAAAGCATAAAACTTAGCAACAAAAATTGAATTAGGTGTTTTCATTGTACATACCAAAATTTACCAGCTTGTTTTCAAATATTATTCCAAATTGGAAAAATTAACAAAATCAAATAATAATTGCAATGTCTTACTCAAGAATGCTTACTTGGAAGATACTGGGTTGGCCAGTGAAAATAAAAAAAATGTTGGCAAAGTTGTATAAAATCAATACAGATGTTAGATTTTAATTTTGACACTTTTAGTCCTAAGCTTAAAAATTTCTTTGAAAATATATTTTTTTCTGAACTCCAACACATTTACAATTACCAAACTCCAACACATTACCCAATGCGGTAAGCTGTCATGTTATAGTATATATGGAAAGGTGGAATGGATTTAACTACCATCCTTAAGAAGCCAGGACCAGACCAACCGGAAACCCTACCACCAGCATGTAACCAGAGGAAGACCTTAACATAAAGGTTGACAGTATTATCATAACAAAAATTGCATAAAAATAGATACCTAACAGAGATTAGTGTGTGAGAGAAACGACAGGATATTCACCTCCTAGTATCATAACAAGAAATGCTTTAAAATAGATATATGTAAATAACAGAAATAAGTGTGCGAGAGAAACGGTAGGACGCGAGGGGGTAGATAGTTCCTAGTATCAGATAAAAATAGTCAAAGATGCTGAGTGAACTTATCACCTGAGAAATGCAGTGAGAGTGTGTGCACGAGTGTGATGAACGTAACAGGCGAATGGTCAACCATCGGTATAAATTATCAACAAAATGATAACAAGTAAAGATTTTGCGTTTAATATGAATTTTAAATTGTATTTCAAAAGTCAATCGTATTAAGACGTACAGAAATATAAGTAAAAATTCAAGTTGCAAATTGATGTTTGTAGCTGAAAATTTTGATAAAATAACATATATATGGTCAGGGCGGAGCTCTTACATATAAGTAGTATAAATGCGACTGGAAGAGATTCCTCGTCAGAAATTCCGACGAGTTGTGTCTTCTCTGTTGTATTTATACAGGTAAGAGATTTTTACAAGCTTTCGTAAATACTTTTAATAAAAGCTAAGTTTCAGATTGTTAAGTTTCAGCTGGCTCATTTTCTTTACAGGAAAACATATTTTATATGTTTAATATTTCTTGTACTATTTATTGTGTTGAATGAAGTTGTTTAAAATATAAAATGGATAGTAAAATAAAGAGAAATTCCGACGAGTTGTGTCTTCTCTGTTGTATTTATACAGGCAAAACAGTTTCCAAGAGGGGTGAAATAAAAGCTTTCGTAAATAATTGGTCACTGGTCAACAGAGGAGTGAAAGAGTGGTTTAGTTGGTTAACCTCTCACTGCAGAATTTAATAGGATCCTGGTGGATATCAAACATATGCATGATCGGCCCAATGACTTTCGGGACTCTGCCTTCCTAAACCGTTGCTGGTTAGGATTTAACATCAATTAAGGCTGGAGTCCAGAAGGAGGTTGACCCGGTTATGAAAAGTGCTGAAGATTCCGAGAGAAAAAAGGAAACAAGAAAGCCTTAAAATCATTGAAGAATGGTAAAGCGGCTTGATTGGATGGCATACCACCTGATGCAGGGGCGTAGCAACGGGGGGGGGGGGAGGGGGCAGGGGGGCCTGGCCCCTCCCCGCTTTTTTTCCCAACCTAACTTATACTATAGAAAATGTTAATTGAAAGCCTGGTTGCCACCCCACTTTTAGTGATGTATCGAAAATGTAGTATTAGAATTGGTATTGAAAGTAGTTGACACTGAACAGTTTACCCCCCTCCCCCCACGAAATAGGATTTTCAACTTTGGGCAACTTTCTCCTTTTTCTTTTCCTTTTTTTTTTTGCTTGTCAACTTTTTCAGGTAAGTAAAAACAATTTTTTCGCTGGCTAGCCTCCCCCCTTTCAAAAACGATGCTATGCCACTGTGATGCGTTTAGTTATAGAGGAGAATATAAAAGTGAATTCTCGTTTAAAAGTTACATGTATTAATTAAATAAATGTTTTAATTGTCGTCCATTTTAGTCGTTTATGGCGCCTAGCTAAAAATGTTTGATGGGTGCCTTTTTTTTTTCATTTGTTGCCAAATTTGCGACATTTTTAAATTGACTTGGTGATCGTCAAATTGTGGAACTTTTCAAATTTTATTTTTATTTTTCTAAAGAAGAGAATAGAAAATACTCAAAAATATTTAAAGAGTAGGACATTATTTAGCAGTGGACGTGTGTCTTTTCTTGGTCACCTTTTTGGATTTTTTTTAGTAAACACACATCTCTATATTGATTACTATCAACATTTAAAGTTGGCTCCTTAAAAAATGTCTGGCGACTAAAAATTTGCATTCGCAACTATTTTTGTCTCTCGATAAAGCACCAGCTGGCACCTAATTATAAAATTTAGAGGTCACTTAGAGGCCTACTGAGAAAAAAATCAACAAAACATAATAAAGGGCTACTTATTAAACTGCCCAAAAGGGAGACCTTAGCTGCTGTGAAAATTGAAGAGGGATTACCTTGCTGCCTGTAGCTAGCAAGATCCTATGTAAAGTAATACTGAACAGGATGAAAGATGCAATGGACAAAGTTTTACGGGATGAACAGGCATTCTTGCTTTGGATCCAACAGAAGCTGTACTGTCCAAATAGCAACTGTACAAATAGCAACTGTACAAATAATCGTGGAGCAACCTGTTGAATGGCAATCGTCTCTGTATATAAATTTTATCGACTTTGAAAAGGCATCTGACAGTGTCAACAGAGATGGAATGTGACAACTGCCGAGACACAATGGAATAGCTTTTAAGATAGTTAATGTTATCAAGAAATGCATGAAACATTTATCATTGATTTCTTGTAAAAATTGGACAAACAAGGCTGCTTACTTTCGCCCACTCTGTGTTCTTAATAGTGAAAGAGTGGATAAAAGCAGCCATTCGACAAGTCAAGGGGAATACAATGGACAATCGTCAGGATTTTGGAAAACCTATGGCCTTGCCCAACTGTCCAAAATAAAAGACGTCAGATAAAAGACTAACAAGCGAAACGAAATTGGAAAGCCTAGATAGGGCTCAAAAAGTTATGAAATTCAAGGCTAGAAAAGGTAAACCAATCATAGTGGTGGGGAAGAACTGGAAGAGGTGGAACAATTTGCGTACTAACTTTGGGTCCAACATAAGTTATACAGGTGGTTTAGACGAAGACATTTAAAGCCAGATTTAGTAAACCCCGACAAGCCTTCGCAATACTCAAACCTGCCTGGAGTTCAAGTACATTGAGTGAAAACACAAAGATCCGAATATTTACTACCAATGTTAAATCAGTGCTTTTTTACGGATGTAAAACCTGGAGACTAAAACCAGGACAACAAAAAAATCAAGGTTTTTACCAACAGCTGCCTACCAAACATCTGTAAAGTGACCAATAAGGGTATCAAACATCTAGTTGAGCGTGCCGGCCAAGAATCAAATTCCCTCCAGATCAAGAAATGAGCATAGCAGTGGATTTGTGACGCATGGAGAAAAACAAAAACAGCATCATTAGAGCGACATTGTACAGGAATCCACAAGGTAAATGAAAACAAAAGGCCCAAGGGCCACATCGCTCACCTGAGCACAGCAACACTAGGATAACAACAAAAATCAATCCAATATTGAAAAGCTTTAATGCATAAGTGGTCTCAACCTACCCCTAAAAACGTGGATGGGAGGGAGTGGGGTGGGTATAATTTCGATTAATTTGAAACTACACTAACAAAGAATGCTTACATATTTCTTTGACTTACTATGGCTTTTTCCCTATAAGTTTAAAAATTCATTTTAGCCTCCTTCTATTTCCAGGGGTCATGATTTGAATAAAATTGAATCTTCAGTACCTGAAGATATTTCGTTACAAATAAAACTAATCATGACTTTTTTCTTTTAAGGAAGAATGTTTTTAAAGAATTTTCTTATATACCTTTAATTCATTTTCACCTTCTATTGTGGGCCCACCCTACCCGGGGGTTATGATGGACAAACTTGAATCCACACTGTCTGAGGATGTTTCAATACAAATATGATAATTATGACTTTGTTGTTCTTGAGTACAAGATTTTTAAAGATTTAATCTGTATACTCCTATGTAAAAGTCTGATCGTCCATTGTAGCCCTGCCCTATCACCGGGGGTCATGATTTGAATAAACTTGAATCTACACCACCTGGGGATGCTTCCACAATAGTTTCTTCTTTCAAGACCAAGCGATTCTTGAGAATCACCCCCCCCCCCACGAAATAAGATTTTCGACTTTGGGCAACTTCCCCCCTTTTTTTTGCTTGTCAACTTTTTCAGGTAAGTAAAAACGATGCAACGCGCCTGTTTTAAAACATGCCACCAAAATTTCATTATTTCTAAATAATCTCTCCTTGAAAGAGGGTGTGGCCCTTCGTTTGAACAAACTTGACCCCCTTCACTCAAGTATGCTTTGTAGCAAGTTGGTTGTTATTGGCCCAGCTGTTCTGGAGAAGAAGTCGAAAATGTTATGAGTTTACAGACAAACAGACAGATAGATAACGGGCAAATTTTGATCAGAAAAGCTGACTTGAGCTTTCAGCTCATGTGAGCTAACATGGACAATCATTACACAGCTGGATTGAAAGAACTAGAAAACATTTGTAAGACCAGGACTGTGGCATGAAGAACAGTCCATAATAAAGTAAAGCGTAGAGCGACTGTAGTAGCCATATGGTCCACCCAAGGAAGACTTAATAAGTATGTAAGGAAAAGATCATTTTGCAGCTGAATTTTAACAGGATATAGGATCTAAACCAAATAAGGCTGATCTTATCATTCCTTATTTAAATATGAAGTTGAACATCTTACCGGTCGGTTTTCATTCCGGGTCAATTTCTAAATTGCACCGTGTTTATTTATAGAGCAAAAAGTCTTCAAAAAATATTCCACTCGTCTCGAGAAAAGTTGCATTGACATGTTAGTCGTACCGGAACGATCCTAAGTCACGTGAAATTAATTTTTGTTTTGTCAATTTGAAAGCAGGAATCACCAGCCATATGAATTATACTGAGTACTTCTACCTCATGTTCTCTGTAACCATTTAAAAAAGATAATACATGTATTTTTGCACAAAATTTTGAACAACTTTTAACCTTATTGTAAAATCAATCCCCATTCTGGTAAACATTACTCAGGTTACCCATTGACATATATATATATATATATATATATATATATATATATATATATATATATATATATATATATATATATATATATATATATACACATATTAGAAATAAAGCTGACTATGAAAAAGTTTGTTATTTGAATGTGTAGTAAAAAACTAGCAATCTTTTCTTTGTTAAGGTCAGACGAGACGTTTCTCAAAATCTGTTTTGTATATCTTGGTAATGCATGGGAAAATATTCAAAATTTTAATTACATTCTGATTTCTAAACCAGTTTCTAAACATCTTTAAAAAATCCAAACACTTTAACATTTGAAATTGGAAAATTATTTTTCCTCCCAAAAGGATTATATAAGAAAAACTACCCCTGGTATCTTGCAGAAATGCCTGGTAATGTACCTCAAATTTTTGTGAGTAAACATGTTTACGTAGCAATACTTCAATGACAAAATCTTTAAAAAATTTCATCTATTATTAAGGAACGTCTCGTCTGTCCTTAAAGCTATATCTGGCATATCTGAGCTTAAAATAAAAATACGAAATTGCTGATTTACATGATATTTGTTATTTAAGTTCAAATTTAAATTTTCACCGAATTTGAACTAAAATATCCCCAAGTTTCTATAATTAAATTGACTTTAAACTGTGATTGCTATTTATTTCCGAGTGGGAAATAAAGTGGTTACAGTAAAACTCGTTTAGTACGAACACGGATATAGCGAATTCATGCATATAGTGAAGATTTTCTGGGTCTCCCGGCAAAATTATTAACAAATCTTTGTAAATTGTTACGGTTATAACGAACTCTGATATAACGAATATACGGATATAGTGATTTTGATTCCCGTTGAGGTAAAATATAATGAAATTTACATCTTTTATAATGAACTCACAAAGATGATTTTAAAAAAAATGATAAAATGATATGACCTTATTTCCTTTAAGCATTTGAATATAAAATTCAATTCATAATAAAAGCTTTTTTATCGAAGATATGTTTTGTAATATTTGCTTCCCTAACATATTTTGGTAGTAATACTTAAAGGAAAGCATTCATATTGTGAATTCGCTGTAATGGTTATACGAATTCGTTATACGGAGGACTTTGCTATAACCAAGTTTTACTGTATTGTTTAACTCATTAATATCTACGAAATGCTGTTGATATAAATTTTGTAATTTACAGGAAAGTACTATTTTTTATGTATTTAAGCACTGAACTCTATCATCATTGAACAATATCATTTGAAATACTAACATCTCCATTTCTAATTTTCTCTCTATGTGATTACTCTTTGAAAGTTAGCGGACTTGATTTCTTGATAATTCTACCTGAATGTAAATTAAGCAGGTTGCTAAGTCAGGTGGTAAAGACACCAAAAATGCATGCAAATCTCATGTGCATCTGTCTCTGTCTGACGCTATGAAGCCCAGATATGCATGTCAATCTCAAGCGGCTGCCTTTGTATTTGGCATCAGTTGGCGAGGACTGTTGATATAAGCATGGGAGTCCTCGTGTTATTTAAATCTGTATCGAAATTAAAAAAAAAATAAATCTACAATTTTATTTCACAGTGAGATGGAAATATAAGGAATCACTGTCTAGTTAGTATAGTATGCCAAGGCATCAACGATTATGGGAAATATGGAATAATTTGCATAACACTAACAGGCGAAGAAACATGGGATAATTTAGGCATAAAGGGTTTCGCACGTTATGCAAATTATCCCATGTTTCCCACTATCGGTGATGACCTGGTGTACTATACTAACTAGGCAATGATTCCTTAAATAAAGGAAAAAAAATTAACTTCGTCAAAAACAATCAGGAATTTGAACTCTGTTGATCATAACTTTACTTTTTGGCACAAACGATCTTATTTCATGGAATTGATTACTGCGAATTTTTAAATAATAAATGAATGAAAAAAATAGGAGTATTGTAGGTGGAAAGAAAAGAGATGACTTTATTTATATTCTACTTGTGCTTTCTGAATGGAGGTAAGTTAATTACATGTAAGTACATATACAGTTAATGAAAATTGATCAAAAGGAAGTGCCTTTAATTCTTTTTTTGTACGCCTAATTAACAAAGTTAACTTCACAACTACATGTACCCTTCTTTGATTAACGGTATCTCTAAGTTATTCAAAATTTCTACCAGTATTTTCTCTTTTTTCACAGTGTCTGCAATGACCGAGGAAAAATGTTGGAGAAAGGGTACCTATGAGTTCATTCAGTGCTCTAGAAAAATGGACATTATACTGCTTAAAGACGTGAAACTGTATAACGGGACAGGATATGAAGTGTACTATCTGAGTTACAAGTACATGGATTTTCAAAACTCCTTAGAAACTGTACTATCTACATGTAATGGAAAACACAGATGTAATGCCACCATTACTGAACTTTTTCATTCCCTATATCCTGGAAGATTGTGCATTCTATTTTCATGTGTCCAAGGTAACTTACATTTTATGTTTGTCTTGAATACTGATCGATGGTTGATAAATGTTTTTTTAACGCCGAGACGGCAATATTTCAGCCATATTTCGGCGGAGAAATTAAAAAAATTGTATGAACGATTTTGAAAGTTGGGTCTCTCTGGGGGGGGGGGGGGGGGGGGGGGCAGTGAACCTGCTCTTTTTTGAACTCCAGAGAAATGATCTTTCATGTGCCGAGAGGGTTGCTATCCTTGACACGGGGCACCCATAAACGTCCCATCCGACGGACTTTGAATTCAAAAATAAAAACAGTTAGATTCAAAAGTAAAAGAAAATAACCTTTATTGCTCATTATAAAAGTTAATGAATAAGGTCAAAGAGAGGGTATGTTTTTTATGCCAACGTTTCAATTTCAATCGTATTTACCGCACAAGGACATTACAAAAAGAATTCGTTACAATTTCAAATTTCAGATAAAACAAGATGTGTTTGTGAAACACTATGCGCCCGGCAGCAACAAATTAAAAAAATCCATACTTTTAGCATAAAGGTCACAGTGAAGGTCACAAGTTCATTGATCTTGGTGTCATTTGAAAAATCTTGTTGTGAAGTATGCATACCAAACATCAAGTCTCTATCTTTCATGGTTCAAAAGTTATGGCGAAGGTTCAAATAAGCTATTTTTAGCATATAAGGCACAGTAAAGGACAAGTAAAGGTCACAAGGTCATTGAACTTGGTGTCATGTGAATGGGGTATGCATGCCAAATAATACACCTCTATCTTTCTTCGTTCAAACGTTATGGCAAAGGTTAAAGTTTGCCATCATAAAACTATATTTACCGTATAGGCTATAGTCAATGTCACAAGGTCATTGACCATGGTGTCTTTTAAAAAAGCTTAATAAGCGTTGTATGTATACCAAATATGAAGTCTCTATCTTTTATGGTTAAAAAAGTTTGGCAAAGGTTAATGAAAAAATCCTCCATTTTTAGCATATAGGTCACAGTCAAACTCACAAGGTCATTGACCTTCATGTCATTTGAAAGAGCTTTGTTAGTGGAGTAGGCAAATCAAATATGAAGTCTCTATCATTCATGGTTCAAAAGTTATGGCGAAGGTTGAAGTTTGCAGACAAACAGACAGACAGGACAAAACGATATACGCCTCGGATGTTTCAATGCGGGCGCATAATAAAACGTTATGTAGTACTAATAGATAGACATGCTAATTAAGATGAATTTGATTTATGAAAAAAAAAACACCAGAAAGACAGTTGTTCTTCGATTGACGTTAATTTCCTATCGATCAATCTTTTTGAAATGTTGATTATAACTAAAATTTTTTTTAACAAAATGTAAATGTTACGGGTATTTTTATGCAAAAGAATGGGTGAACTTTAGTGCGTCACTTGGGATCTTTTTTATGTGTATCATATTGAGTAAACATACTACTTCTAGTTAACTATTTTCAGAGCAACAGATGAGCTACTTATCAATCACTGATGCCCGAAAAATAGCCAGGGGTAACGTTTTTCAAGCAGCATCTTTCTCTGGATATTTGCGGTGTGATATGTATGGTGGCATATCACAGATAACTATTTTTAAATCAAAGACTTCGGAAATATAAATTAGGGATAAAAACGGATCAGATATTATTGGAATTAAAAACATATATAAAGGTAAGTAATGGAATCATTTAAAAAAAAACTTCTGTTTGTGAAACACTTTGCCGGATGCAACAAAGTTATTTTTTATGCCCGCCCCTCCCCCTTCCAAGAAGGGAGGGAATATTATATTGCTTTGCTGCTGTCTGTCGATCTGTCAGTCCATTTAGTTTCCGTTCATTTTCTTCACAACCGTTGCACATACTGAAATAAAATTTGGTATACATATTTTTCAGATAAATATCTAGGTAAGCTCTGTTTTGAGAACAAGCTCACCATTTTTGTTAGAGTTATGCCCCTTCGACTTAAAAAATTCCAATCATTTGCAGTTTCTCTACATTTTCTTCGCAGACGTTGCACATACTTAATTGATTTACTGATTCATCAGCCTAATTAATATTTAGGCCATGTTTTATTTTGACTACAATCGAACCATTTTTGTCAGATTTATTCCCCTTGGACTTTGATTAATTCCAATTATTTGCAGTTTTTGTTCATTTTCTTTGCAGAGGTTGCACATATTAAAAATTAAATTTGGTAAACAGATTTATCAGGTGAAATCTAGGTTAAGTTCTATTTTGGGTATGATCGCGCCATTTTTGACAGAGTTATGCCCATCGGACTTGGGGAATGATGCATAATTGTTTTACAAACATTTTTTGTAAGCACATAGGTCAGCATATAGGTCACAGTCAAGGTCAAAAGGTTATTGACCTTGGTGTCATTTGAAAGAACTTAATAAGTAGAGAATGCATTCCAAATATGAAGTCTCTACCTCTCACAGTTTAAAAGTTATGGCGTATGTTAAAGTTGAAATCAGAAGACAGACAGAGAGAATAACAGAGATGCAAAAGAAAGACAGGACAAAATAATATGCGACCAATTCTATCGATCCGGGCACATTAAAACGTTTATTTTTAAAAACGTTAATAATGGAAGCCCGTTGAGGTAGGTTTAAGGTACTCCGATCCTCAGGCTCTGAAAATCAAGCATTGACTAATTGAAAATGCTCACAAAATTGTCTCTGAATTTTCAAAGTATCGTGTTTTACCCATAATAATTCTTCAATCTTCATCATTCAAGTTAAACATATTATATAGATTAGTAATTTATAAAATTAGTAAATTTCAAATATATTTTCAGGAATTGCGAATAAAAACACCTGCTATGCATTTTCCAATTTAAAAAACAAGGTTCACTTTTGCCTTTTGCCTTATTTGGCCTTGTGAATTTCAGAAGACTGAATTTGCATAGTTTTACTTAACAATGCAAAGAACGGCACTTAAAATCTTTGGTGACTGCGTATCTATCAAAAATGACGTAATTTAATTTCTTGCTAGTCAATGCATTATGCAATTTCCTCTTACTCTAAAAAAGTCAGTTATTTTTCGATATTAAATACAGAGCGCAACCTCTGATCTAAAATATACAACTACTAAATGATAGAACTATTTCTGGGAATTAAAAGACGTTTTATTTTTTAGATCAGAGAGTGCGCTGATATTATTTTTCGTCATTGAAAGTAGGCAATTATACCTGTTTACTTGAAAATTCAAGCACATTTCAGTTCCATGAAGCCAGTTTTCCACGACTTGGACTTTTAGGAGAAAATTATTAATAGGAAATGAAAGCACAAAACCTCTTTTTTATTTTAATGCTTCAAATGGAAAATCAATCAATCAACTGGTATCTACAGGGCCATTTTATGCATAAAGTGAACCAATCTTTTTGATCAATTAACACATTTCAAAAATAAAAAATCATAGATAACCAGGCTTTTAAAGAAATTCCACAATTTTATAAACATATAATGTGATTTAATTTCTTTTATTTACTTCTATCATTTTACAATTCAAATGTAAAAAGAATCCCCTGTCATTCAAACGTCCAAACAAAAATTACAAAATATAAATTCCAGATTATTTTTCATCAAAAATTGTTTTAGAAGATTTGTACAAATACATATATAGACATTAAAAGTATTCGACACGGAACTCTTCAACTCCAGGAAGAACCCAATAAGAACCCAATAAAGTTCAAACTACACTGCGTATGACCTTAAAATGAACATTTATTTCTTGATATATGTCATTCTAAAATGCTTTTACTGGGTTCAAATTTTAACTTTCAATTAAACCTTTCTGAGAACTTCAAAGAACATTGAAACACATTGAGATATGAAAAATGTTGCATGAAAAGATTTACTTTTCAAGCTTCATTTGGATACTTTTGAATTAAATTATAAATTAAAGAGTAGTCCTTCCTGGTTGAGGATCAAAGACCCTTAAATCAATAATTAAAAAAAATATAAAAAAAAATCTCGGGTTGTAAAAAACAAAAGCAACATGAGAACAAAATTTGTGATATGTCTTAAGCTCATAGATCTCTATATATACACTGTATTGTTAATGAAGTTTTAGTAGGTTGCTTAAAAGACATTTTTTCTTTCTTTTTTTTGTCTACTTCAAAAATTTGAAGCAATTTAAACAATTTTCTAAAATAAAAGACTAGCCTAATGAGGAAAACAAATTATTCTAAAAATTTCCCACGTTACGGACACAAAGTTTACGGTTCAGGAAACGACTGATGCAATGTTGGAATTACAAGCAACACAAATAAGCATGTAGACTTAAAGGAACTTTTTCACGAGAACAAAGTAACATGGAATCATATGAGATCAAAATTCAAATCAAATGAAAACAGATTCATCGATTTGTGTTGGCCTACTGTCATGTTGTAAATTTTCATGTTGTAAATTTTGTATTTACTGCCCACCCGGTTAATACAAAATTTTCAACATGACAATACTAAATAATTTACAAGTGATATTTATACCACCGAAACATATTTAATGTTTTGTTATTTGTAAGCATTTGATTAAGGGCTTCGTTAAAAGGGTTAGGTTCTAAAGGGTTTGATACATTTTGGTTGTTATGATGCTATTGTTTTGGTACAATTTTCAAAATTGTACAATTTTGTAAAAAGAAACTGAACCTTAATGGTTCCTTTTTAAAGGCTCGGATGACAGTATTTAATATAACCTTTGTCTAACTGATCGATGTCTGATTCCAAACAACAGTATCCTCATAATTCATTTTAATTCAAAACAAATCTTTGGAAGAATTTTGAAACACAAAAATATTTTTAAAGGAGGAAGATTTTTTTTTAATGCAAAATTATTGCACGCATTAATCGCAATCTTTAACGATTAAACGCAAAGTGCGTAAGTTGAAATACTTGAAACAAATATTTTAGATAGACCTTCTTCAAAAATTAATGTTATTCAGATTTTAATTGTCTATTTCATACATTTGAAGTAACATGCTGTTTTAACAAACACAATACAATTTGAGCACTAAATTCATGTACTTACTGATTTTCGTGGTGTTTAATTTTCGTTAGTTTTCGGGGTTGTTCAGAGATCTACTAGTTCATGTCCACCACGAAATGTAAAATGTTACATTCATAACTACATTAAGTCATAATCCACGAATCAAGAGATTTTACTCAAACGGGACCCCACAAAAATATTTTCCATTTCCTCCTGTGAGCAGTCAGTGCCATCATGTCATTGAAGCGGCACTCAATTATAAATACCATTCGTCTGTCAGTCTGTAGTTCTTGTTCTGTCAGTCCGTCACAAAAACAATAACGTTGGTCACATCTTTTGAATGAGAAGAGATAGGGCTTTCATATTCAACCTGTGTATTGCCTGTGACAAGACCTTTTTAAATAATTTATGATTTTTGATCTCCAGATTTTGTTCAATTTGAATTAAATAATTAGTTTTATATGATTGATCAAGTGTACATTGTTCAACTGTAAAATAAATTATACACATTTCGAGATTGGTTCCATCTCACAGGTAGCTTTTATGGCTGTGATGGATAGAAGTACTGGGACTCCTTTATATGCACGAAGAAAATCAGTATTTTTGGAGAGGTAGAACTTAATCTGTACTCGGAAAACAAGAAAGACATCATATTGATGATAGAAGGTCTGCTACTCTTCTATTTTTTCATACTGCTACGCCACCTCCCATCTGTATCTTATACGTCAATAAAATTTGAACATATGTATCATATACATTGTATAAAGATACATACATATTTGAATATGTTAGTGTTTGATGTCCATCTTAAGTATTGTAAAATTACTAACACAATAATCTTTAAAATTATTTTGAGATACGACGGGTTCTATTTTCGTGACACTACACATAATTATGGGTATATGGCGATGGATCACGAGGAAGTTTTTCCTGGGAAAACTTTGATCAAACCGCATATGCAAAGCATCATTTTCACTGTAGCTGTCGAAATTGTGTTTTTATCTGAAGTGATTCTTAAAATGATTTTTTTTACATTGCCCATTAGAAATTGCGGATCATTTCACTCAATCTATATCTTCATTATGCCCCTTAAGCTGCAGAAAGCTGTTTGTTTTGTGAATATTTTATATGTTGATAATAGACTTGATGAAACATCTTTTGGCAAAAAATTCATCCAATATAAATTAAATTTTGTTTATTTATTTTATTCACAGGCGTAACTTTGTTTCAATGTCGAATTCCAAACGCTATTGTGCAGCAAGTTCTGGAAAAGGTAAAAAAGGAATCCGTACCTACCCAAAATGCATTTTTCCTAGGTGACTCGGTACACAAGAGCATGCTCTACCTGAAAACAATCTATAAATTAAAACAAGACAGGCTATTGAAACGTGTGGCACCTGATTCAACCTCTGATACTTTAGAGGTCTATTTTGCTATGCCTCCATATTGTATTGTTTCAATGGACTTTTGACCTTGATTATTGTTCGATCGTTATCGACATTTTTCATTTGTTGAGTTTCTTAACACAAAATACAGGTACATTTACTATAGGATTATATAGGAAAATGCCAAATTTTAGCACTTTAAAGCAAATTATACAAATACTACAATAGACATTTTGTTCAAACTATAATATTTGATGAGTAATACTATATTACACAATATATTTAAGAAACACAAAATTCTACCGTCTTGTTACCAGAGGGGGCATCACAAAGTGCAAAAAATTAGCAAATTTTACTATTTTTATAGAGTATTACAAAATATGACGTACACAATGGATTCACATGTAAACATAATAAAAATATTGGAGATATTCTCAAATTTCTGAGTTTTGAATTTCAAGAGCGTATGTTTATTACTTTTTCTTTTATAATATTTTTATTTCCCCTTTCTTTAAGAGCTACAGATTATCATATCGTCAAAAACACACTGCAACGACGTCAACCTACCTATTAATCAAAATTCTGCTAAAAAATCAGTTAAATCAAATTCTAATTATATTTGTATACCTATAATTTCTAAATTTTGTTTAATTTTAATAATTAAGCGAAAAAAGTTGCATTGAAACAGTAAATACTCTTCTTTTTATTATGACGCGCGAAATATTGCGCAATGGAAACTATAGTCGGCCCCCTTAAATGGATTTTTCTTATCTTCTTATTTCAGAAATTGAAAAATGTCGATGGAAAGATTACAGTTTTCCACTGATCAGTAAGATCGTATCTATCATCGCATCAGTAGTCATGACTATCGGTGGAATTGCATTTTGCATAGCATGGAGGAAAATTCAGAGCAATATTACAGTTATATGTGTATGAGAAAAAAATAGCTAACACGTTATTGAATGATGAAGAATAAATATACATTGTGGAGCAGTACATGTATTTTAAAATATGTTTAATATTTAATTCAATCCCGTGCATAATTCCGATTTCTCTTTCAGGGGAGTTGCACGAAGGAAAGAGGTAAGATGTTTTCGTGATTTTAGAATTCATTTAAAATTCACGTGTTTAATATTTTGTCGGAAACAAAAAAAATACAAGTCTTTTGAATAATTTGATTTAAAACAAAGACAACAAAGTTGATTTTATTTTATAGCATTGATCAACGGACTAATCCGAGGAAAAAACGAAGTTATACCGACCATTAACATGCATTAACCCATAACTATGAAACACCAGAAACGTACATGGAAGTTTCATTGTAGGTTTCGTAAACCACGCGTTATCCATTTCATTCCTCCGTGTATTCTTTGTCAAAATACTAGCTTGTAATACATATAACAATGGATATGTACAATTAAAAATACAATTGTTACAAACCAAATTACATATTTTAATAGTGGAATATGTAATGGTGTTTTTAATAAAAATTAATTAAAATATCTTAGTTATGTTTGTTTGTTAAACATTCCTTTGGAGAATACATGTATTTTACTCATATCTTTGAACGATATTTTAAAACAAATTTTGCTTCATAGGAATATACAAACAGTTATGACAAAAAGGGGCAAAATTTGTAAAAAGGGAAATTCTATCGAATTGGCGGAAGGCCTTGTTTCCAAGACTACATAGATTTTGCTTCTGAGCAAATCAAACATCCTTTTAATCGTAACTTGAAAAAGTATATGTTTGGAATCAGAACTTTTTTTTTCAAAAGTGATTATTTGTAGATTAGCTTTACATAATGGAACCTCAAAAAATTGTGAAAATGTATGTTAATCATGCTTTAATTGTTTGATATCTAGGCAGATTTTTTGGTCATTAAAAGATTTGAAGAAATTTCCGTTATATTAAAAAAACAGAGTGTGACCTTCAGCCGAAATATGAGTGAATGCATAACTGTTGCTTTTCGACTTTAAAAATATTAATGTACAACATGTTTACGCCGTTTGGTTCATTTCTGGCAAATTTTATTATAAGGAGCAAAGAGGTTACTTCCTAATCGTACTTCTCCTTTTAAATAATCTCCCATCATTGAGTGAAAATGTGATAGGCAACATTCATCATTCAAACCCAACCTGTATTGATGTCTTAAAAAATGTCTATGGACATTCTAAACCAATCTCAGCTAATTTGGACAAAGTTTTGTGTTTTGTCTTAGTTGTAAGGCTCATTCCTGTACCAGTTTGAAAATCTTACACTGGTATGGCGATTCCAAGTTAAATTTCCTTTGTTATCAATGTTTGTCGCTCCAATCCAAGAAATGCTTCAATGCCACCAAATGAAACAATGACTAGACAAAACAGAAACAAACGAACCTGGTCCACAACTATTAATTTGAGTCATTTTATTGCAACCTCTGCAAAGAAAATGAACAGAAACTGCAAATAAGTGGAATTTTCCAAGTCCAAGGGGCATAACTCTAACAAAAAGGAAGCGATCGCCTTAAAATAAAACTTGACAAAACAAGATATTTATCTGAAATACCTGTATACTAAATTTCATTTTTCAAGATGTGCAACCTCTGCAAAGAAAATGAACAGAAACTGCAAATAAATGGGAATTATTTAAGTCCAAGGGGCATAACTCTAACAAAAAGGAAGCAATTGTACTCAAAAAAACTTGACCTAGATATTTATCTGAAATACCTGTATACTAAATTTCATTTCAATATGTGCAACCTCTGCAAAGAAAATGAACAGAAACTGCAAATAAGTGGAATTTTCTAAGTCCAAGGGGCATAACTCTAAGAAAAAGGAAGCGATTGTACTTAAAATAAAACTTGACCTAGATATTTATCTGAAATACCTGTATACTAAATTTCATTTCAATATGTGCAACCTCTGCAAAGAAAATGAACAGAAACTGCAAATAGTGGAATTTTTATAAGTCCAAGGGGCATTACTCCAACAAAAATGGTGCAATCATATCCAAAACAAAATTTGACCTAGATATTTAGCTCATAAATCTGTATACCAAATTTCATTTCAATGTGTGCAACCCCTGCATAGAAAATGTATATTCTTATGAAGAAAAATTTGCTTTAAAATATCGTTCAAAGAATGGGTAAAATACTAACAAAAAGGAATATTTAACAAACAGAACTTGACCTAGATATTTTGAAATATTTGTATACTAAATTTCATTATATATGTGCAACTACTGCGATATAAATGAACGGAAACTGTAATAAATTGTATTTTTAATTGTACATATCCATTGTTATATGTATTGCAAGCTAGTATTTTGACAAAGAATACACAGAGGAACAGAACTTGATCTAGATATTTACTGATAAACCTGTATACCAAATTTCATTTCAGTATCTGGTGTTGTGAAGAAAATTATGGGTTAATGCATGTATGCGAAGGTCGGTATAACTTCGTTTTCTCCCGATTAGACCGACGGACAGCAGCAAAATAAAATCAACTTTGTTCGAAGGGGGTTTTAAATTAAATTATTCAAAAGACTTGTATTTTTTTTGTTTCCGTAGAAAGGGGATGAAAGATAGAATTTTAAACCAATGCTGGAAAGTAGAGAAATTCTCCCCAACAGTGCGCTGAAAATCTTGGGCCGTAAAGAAAGAGAAATCGGAATTATGCATAGCTTTGTGGTCAAAGACTGAATATATATAAAACCATAACACTACAGTTCTGCAGCTACCCCATCTTTGCTAGCCTAGGGATTCTGATACACTACTCTTATTTCTCGTAAGCCCTTGGCATATGGTGTTAAAAAAAGCTGTGATTTTTTTCTCAAGTTGTGATTGGAGTCGATCAACACTGCTTAATCAATCTGCAATTGTTTTTTTGTACATGATGATATCTGCATTCGGGACATATTTTGACTCTTTACTTTTGGGAATGACAAATGCAAGTAAACAACAATCACGTTATTCTATAAATAGATATGGTGTCATCCAAAATCTTAAGATATGAGCAAAATTGATAATTAGAATCTATACTGAAGATTTGATTTGCACATTAAATAACAATTGAAAAATCAATATCTTCTATACTTTTCTTTAAAAACTTTCATGATTAAAAATACATTACATGTATTTATTTCAGTTGCTGATGCGTACATGTTCAAAATTTGAGATCACGTGACGAAAACAATCCCTTCTTTTCACAGCACCATATGAAAAGGGTTCATAAGGAGAGCAGTGTATCAGAAGCCCAAAAGTCCAGAAACAATACAATATGGAGGTATAGCAAAACCCTTGGCTAAAGTGTCAGAGGTTGAATCAGGTGCCAGAAACCCTTGGCTACCCTAGTATGAGAAGAGTAGCGTATCAGAAGCCCTTGGCTAGCGAAGATGCAGCTACCCAGACCCTAACAATCATGTCCTTCGACACAAAAACGCAGAGTAAAGTGATATTGACAGTTAAACTTTTAAAAATAAAAAAACTTTTTATTCATTTCAAATCTTAATAATTTACTTAAAGGAACCCACAGAAACTGGGGAGTATAAAAACAAAACAACTTTATGCTTTTCATCCTCAATACTGTATATAAAGTATTTTCAATTTGCCTGGTTGTTTTAAGGAAATTTTGCTGTTTTGTTTTCAAGTAGATCATGCGAAAGTTTGTAGAAGTCAGAGGTGTAAACCGACAATCATTCATTGGGGGGGTTAAACATGTAAACATTAGATGGAAACCATGAAAATAGAACCAAAAGCGTATGGATATACATAACACAAAAAATATTAAATGTAAAAAAAATAAATAAATAAAATTTAATTTATATTTGATGAATTTTTTGCCAAAAGATGATTCATCAAGACTATTATCAACACAATCTGATTCAGAGAATTTGTGTCCCCCGCTTAGGGAAAAAGTAAACCATGGGCAGTTCGTGGGGAGGGGGGTTCGGATCCCCCTGACTGAATTTGTAGAATTATTAAATGTATGTATACTGAAGCAAATGAAATATGCCAATATGGATATAAAGGTTTGATTGATTATTCTTTATTATGTGTGTAGAAGATTCTTTTTATATGGAATATTTATCACACTGTAATGATGATTTTATGAGTTTGTACAAGTTAGACCTCATAAATTTTTCATTTCACATGCTGAATACTATCATTTAGTAAAAAAAAAAAGTATTTCGGAAAAAATGTGGATTTTCCTGGATGCGAACCCTGGCCCTCTCACATGTGAAGCGAGAGACATACCACTAGACCACGGAGCCGCGTTAACATGGCGAAAGTTATATACAAACATTAAGTCACATACATGTATTATATTCACGTTCGATATATTGTCAAAATTTAACACAATGCATGGTGTCTAATTTAACCTTTAATAAACAGTTCTAATAGATGTAATAAGAATATATATAAAGTCCGCCGAGAACCTGTTTTATACGTAACAACTCTCCTTATAGCCCCTGTGCTA
This sequence comes from Saccostrea cuccullata, assembly GCF_032062105.1. Lineage (NCBI taxonomy): Eukaryota > Metazoa > Mollusca > Bivalvia > Ostreida > Ostreidae > Saccostrea > Saccostrea cuccullata. Next base: position 33,049 of record NW_026936597.1, read on the forward strand.
ATAATAGCGACATGTAATACTATCAATACTAATAAAACAAACGGGGCAGGACACTTTGAGAGGGGTGAGAGAGGTCCCAGGGACTTTTGGTATAAAATTACATTGCAAAAGCTCAAAATCCTCTTGAAATATCGCCCGCAAAACGATAGTATTACACACAAACAGAATGTATACATTTATGACCTTGAAGTTTGACCTCTTGACCTCAAAATTGATAGGAGTCTTTCTTAAGCCATAGGGAGTTGTTATGTAAATTTTCATTGCAAAAGCTCAAAGGGTTCTCGAGATATCGCGCGGAAACGAAAGTGTTATAACAGACAGAATTTGCTATTTATGACCTTGACCTTTGACATTTTGACCTCAAAATCAATAGGGTTCTTTAGTCCATAGGGAGTTGCTATGCAAAATTTCATCGCAAAAGCTCAAAGGGTTCTCGAGATATTGTGTGGAAACGAAAGCGTTACAGACATACAGAAAGACGGACGGACGGACTGACGGACGGACACACCCAAATTAATATCCCCCACTTTTCAAGCGGGGGACAATATATAATATTCACAAAACAAACAGCTTTCTGCAGCTTAAGGGGCATAATGAAGATATAGATTGAATGAAATGATCCGCAATTTCCAATGGGCAATGTAAAAAAAAATCTTATTTTAAGAATCACTTCAGATAAAAACACAATTTCGACAGCTACAGTGAAAATGATGCTTTGCATATGCAGTTTGATCAAAGTTTTCCCAGGAAAAGCTTCCTCGTGATCCATCGCCATGTACCCATAATTATGTATAGTGTCAGGAAAATAGAACCCGTTGTATCTCAAAATAATTTTAAAGATTATGTGTTAGTAATTTTACAATAGCTTTTTTTAGAGTAAGAGGAAATTGCTCCACGATTATTTGTACAGTTGCTATTTGTACAGTTGCTATTTGGACAGTACAGCTTCTGTTGGATCCAAAGCAAGAATGCCTGTTCATCCCGTAAAACTTTGTCCATTGCATCTTTCATCCTGTTCAGTATTACTTTACATAGGATCTTGCTAGCTACAGGCAGCAAGGTAATCCCTCTTCAATTTTCACAGCAGCTAAGGTCTCCCTTTTGGGCAGTTTAATAAGTAGCCCTTTATTATGTTTTGTTGATTTTTTTCTCAGTAGGCCTCTAAGTGACCTCTAAATTTTATAATTAGGTGCCAGCTGGTGCTTTATCGAGAGACAAAAATAGTTGCGAATGCAAATTTTTAGTCGCCAGACATTTTTTAAGGAGCCAACTTTAAATGTTGATAGTAATCAATATAGAGATGTGTGTTTACTAAAAAAAATCCAAAAAGGTGACCAAGAAAAGACACACGTCCACTGCTAAATAATGTCCTACTCTTTAAATATTTTTGAGTATTTTCTATTCTCTTCTTTAGAAAAATAAAAATAAAATTTGAAAAGTTCCACAATTTGACGATCACCAAGTCAATTTAAAAATGTCGCAAATTTGGCAACAAATGAAAAAAAAAGGCACCCATCAAACATTTTTAGCTAGGCGCCATAAACGACTAAAATGGACGACAATTAAAACATTTATTTAATTAATACATGTAACTTTTAAACGAGAATTCACTTTTATATTCTCCTCTATAACTAAACGCATCACAGTGGCATAGCATCGTTTTTGAAAGGGGGGAGGCTAGCCAGCGAAAAAATTGTTTTTACTTACCTGAAAAAGTTGACAAGCAAAAAAAAAAGGAAAAGAAAAAGGAGAAAGTTGCCCAAAGTTGAAAATCCTATTTCGTGGGGGGAGGGGGGTAAACTGTTCAGTGTCAACTACTTTCAATACCAATTCTAATACTACATTTTCGATACATCACTAAAAGTGGGGTGGCAACCAGGCTTTCAATTAACATTTTCTATAGTATAAGTTAGGTTGGGAAAAAAAGCGGGGAGGGGCCAGGCCCCCCTGCCCCCTCCCCCCCCCCCCCCGTTGCTACGCCCCTGCATCAGGTGGTATGCCATCCAGTCATCCAGTCAAGCTGCTTTATCATTCTTCAATGATTCTAAGGCTTTCTTGTTTCCTTTTTTCTCTCGGAATCTTCAGCACTTTTCATAACCGGGTCAACCTCCTTCTGGACTCCAGCCTTAATTGATGTTAAATCCTAACCAGCAACGGTTTAGGAAGGCAGAGTCCCGAAAGTCATTGGGCCGATCATGCATATGTTTGATATCCACCAGGATCCTATTAAATTCTGCAGTGAGAGGTTAACCAACTAAACCACTCTTTCACTCCTCTGTTGACCAGTGACCAATTATTTACGAAAGCTTTTATTTCACCCCTCTTGGAAACTGTTTTGCCTGTATAAATACAACAGAGAAGACACAACTCGTCGGAATTTCTCTTTATTTTACTATCCATTTTATATTTTAAACAACTTCATTCAACACAATAAATAGTACAAGAAATATTAAACATATAAAATATGTTTTCCTGTAAAGAAAATGAGCCAGCTGAAACTTAACAATCTGAAACTTAGCTTTTATTAAAAGTATTTACGAAAGCTTGTAAAAATCTCTTACCTGTATAAATGAAATACAACAGAGAAGACACAACTCGTCGGAATTTCTGACGAGGAATCTCTTCCAGTCGCATTTATACTACTTATATGTAAGAGCTCCGCCCTGACCATATATATGTTATTTTATCAAAATTTTCAGCTACAAACATCAATTTGCAACTTGAATTTTTACTTATATTTCTGTACGTCTTAATACGTTTGACTTTTGAAATACAATTTAAAATTCATATTAAACGCAAAATCTTTACTTGTTATCATTTTGTTGATAATTTATACCGATGGTTGACCATTCGCCTGTTACGTTCATCACACTCGTGCACACACTCTCACTGCATTTCTCAGGTGATAAGTTCACTCAGCATCTTTGACTATTTTTATCTGATACTAGGAACTATCTACCCCCTCGCGTCCTACCGTTTCTCTCGCACACTTATTTCTGTTATTTACATATATCTATTTTAAAGCATTTCTTGTTATGATACTAGGAGGTGAATATCCTGTCGTTTCTCTCACACACTAATCTCTGTTAGGTATCTATTTTTATGCAATTTTTGTTATGATAATACTGTCAACCTTTATGTTAAGGTCTTCCTCTGGTTACATGCTGGTGGTAGGGTTTCCGGTTGGTCTGGTCCTGGCTTCTTAAGGATGGTAGTTAAATCCATTCCACCTTTCCATATATACTATAACATGACAGCTTACCGCATTGGGTAATGTGTTGGAGTTTGGTAATTGTAAATGTGTTGGAGTTCAGAAAAAAATATATTTTCAAAGAAATTTTTAAGCTTAGGACTAAAAGTGTCAAAATTAAAATCTAACATCTGTATTGATTTTATACAACTTTGCCAACATTTTTTTTATTTTCACTGGCCAACCCAGTATCTTCCAAGTAAGCATTCTTGAGTAAGACATTGCAATTATTATTTGATTTTGTTAATTTTTCCAATTTGGAATAATATTTGAAAACATAGCTGGTAAATTTTGGTATGTACAATGAAAACACCTAATTCAATTTTTGTTGCTAAGTTTTATGCTTTACTATTCACACCTAAGATGTAGTTATGTTAATCAGGATACCAAAAACAGCAGCTTTACAACCTACAGCTTACTTAACACCATTCCTCCACATATGAAACTTGTAAATTTATTACCTTATCATTTGTCATTTGCAAAATTATTTTGTTAAAAAACCTTCTGATTGTACACACAAGCACTTTAATGTTGATATCAGAAAGATGCTTGTTATTTGAGACCATGTCTCCCAACAATTTATTGGTACATGTATATTTCCATGACAACCAATTGCGACCCGTTATTACCGGACCTATATTTGTATTCATATGAAGCAGAATATGTGCAAAAATCTAATGCGTGAAAAGAAAAAACCACTTGCTGTGGCAACTCGACATTTAGATATTTCGACGACGTATTGTCAATTAAAAATGGTAATTTCCATTCTTATGTCGATAAGATATATCCTGGTGAGCTTGAGATAAAAGATACCACAGAGTCTGACTTATAAATAAAATTGTTTCATATTTGGATATTTTACTTGAAAAAGATGTTTATGGTAACCAAACTCTATAATAAACGTGATGAGTTTATAAAATCTCAGATGATTCGATACGCAAGAGCATGCTCTAAGTATGAACAATTTCTCAAACGAGGGAAATTATTGACAAACACGTTGATGAAACAAGAATATCAACAGTCTCGTTTAAAATTATCATTTCGTAATTTTTATGGTCGATACAATTACCTTATCTGCAAATTAATATAATTTATCATTGAGTCAAATGATGAGTGACGTTTTCATACGAGGGTTGTTCGAAAAACTCGTGGACATCTCTTTTTTTTAATTGATGTCGTGTTATCCAAATTTGGTAGAAATATTTTAACAATAAATTCAAATGATTTGTATTAATCGTACTTATTGCTAGTCCATTATTTATACACTGATATGACGATCATGACTTTGAGCACACGGTGGGTGTGACCAATCGGCAGGGGATTCCAATTATAATTAATGTATTTTCACTAATTATAATAAATAGATCTCCGCCCTAACACCAGATCCCCCGACCCAGGGGCCATAAAATTTTGGAAGGGGCATTCTTGCTCATTATAATCATGAACCTAGTTAGTTTGTCTTATACCCAGGAGCAGAGAAGAAGATTTTTTAACGAATTTTTGCATTTTCACTATATAATCAATATAGCCCCACCCTCAGATCAGAACCCCTGACCCTGGGGCCATGAAATTCATAGTTTTGGAAGAGGCAGCCTTATTCATCATGTATTGGTTATTAAGGTAATACCAGGAGCAGAGGAAAAGATTTTTAAAGTATGAATGTATTTTCACTATGTAATCAATTGAGCCCCGCCCTAACATTAGAAATCCCAACCCAGGGGCCATTAAATTCACAATTTTGGAAGAGACATTCTTGCTCATTATAACTATGCATTAACTAGTTACCCAGGAGACGAGAAGAAGATTTTCAAAGAAATCATGCATTTACACTATAAACATGTATATTTCCCAATTTTGGAAGAAGCAGCCTTATTCAACATAACTATGTACTTGGTTCGTTTGTTTCATGCCCAGTTGCAGAGATTTTCAAAGAAATAATGCATTTTCACTATATAATCTATTTAGCCCCGACCTAGCACTAGCTAGAACCCTTGACCCTGGGGCCATGAATTTCACAATTTTGGTAGAGGACTCAATCCTGATTACAATCATGCAAACAGTTTACTCAGTGACTTAAAAAAAAAGTATGGGCGCTATCTTAAGATATGTAACATTATACATGTTATATAGCTAAAATTTATAAATCATAAAACACTTGAATAAGCATTCTTTTCTAAGTCAGGAGGAAGAATTTATCTATATGAAAAGAACCGGGATGAGGGGGAAGGGGAGAGCGAACATGTTAGATATTCAAAATTATTTTTTTTAAAAATTGTTTACACAAACTTCATTCATATGACAGCAGCAAAAATATTAACCATAATTGCAGTGCATGAGAGTGAATGCCTCATCAAGTTACATGTGGTATAGGAGGAGTTGCGGATAAGAGAAGGGTACCCCAAAGCGTAACAGACAGACGGACGGACGGACATCCCGATCAATACATATACCCTCCTTTTTTTCAAGCAGGGGTATTAAAATCCATTCTGATATTGAATGTGTACAAATTTCTGAAAAATCGTTCAGGATTTTCATCCCCTTATGATTACATGTGTCTCCGTCTCTTTTCAGAGAAACTGAAGCTTGCTTTACATATGTGTATCAATTTCTCTTGTAAAGTACTAAATTTTACACAATCCCTCATAATAAAAGTAATTCAAACATAGAAGTCCATGATTTTATTTAAAACATGCTTATCACAATTTAACATCTTTTCTGCCCATACTACGAGCTCTCCCATGGAACCAGCGATGGCGCCTGCTGATGTGGTACCGGCTTATATGTCTGGTTCTGGAGTCGTGGGTGGTGCGGTGGTGACAGAAATGGGTCCACCTAAGGTGGTGGTGGTGCTAGTGAATATCGGCGTTGATGGCCTTATGGGTGCTCCTAACGTGGTGACCGTTGGAGCGGGCGTTTGGTCTAACAAATGAATAAAGTATTTAGAAAGAACATTTACCAATGAAATGTATATATACTGAGCAAAATAAGTTTAGCAATTGTTTTTCCTTAGGTATAATTTTAAAAAATATTTTTCGAAATTGTTTTATTTTGTTTCTACATAAAATCAATATAGAAAAAGGTAACAAAAGACACACTTCATTATTTAACTTGACGCGCAGAAACCGCGTCGTCCAACGTTATGACAATTCAACAAAACAAAAGAGTACCCACGAACGGACATAGTCCTGGAAGAATTTTTTACTTGAATAGCATTTAGAGCACGCTTGTAAATGAAAACCGGTGAAAAATTGCAAAAACGTCACATTGGGAAACGTCCAGGACTTTTCAAAAATAAATGTCGAACGACTATAGAGATACTAACGCCGGCTGCTCACAAAGAAATGTTGCTGAAAACTTTCTTGTGCATCCGTTCAACATATGTTGACTTTTAAACCCATACAGTACCATTTGACATGTTAGTAATTGTCAGCGTTCACGAAAAACGACGGTTTGACAAAATCGTTTTACTGCATGTTACAACGTCGAGACGTAACCGTTTCAAGGCTGCTTCTAAAGTTGCAGACGAATTACGCCGTGCAACTGGACTGACCCTTCTCCGTTTCAAGATTCCTGAATCCGCCACTGCTTTCTTATGAATATCGGGATAAAAATTCACTTACTGTATTCGCAAACGTATGGATAGTTTTCATGCACAAGGCCTAGTGGATCCAACTTAACACAGGGATAGTCGTGCCAGTGACCGGAGTCCGAATACTTCAGCAGGACGCAATCTTCCTCTACCAGATGAAGGCCTCCTCCCGTCAAGGTGTCCAAAAGAAAACGTTTTCTACCGACACCGGGTAACTCCACCACTCCGGGCTGTCCCGGTGCCCAGTATGTGAAAGACGATGCCTCTCCTGAAAGTTGATGCTGACTTTAAAGGGACATGAACATAGTTTATATTGAATTTTTTAAATTCAATTTTAATTGTTTAATTACAATTTCTAACCAAGGTATCATCTAATGATCAGCAAAAAAATGAACATCATTTGTTGATTAACAAACGAGATACAGAACTTAAAGTTCTTCATAATGTAGACAAGGCTCGTGCCTTGTTATTGTTTACATTTAGAAAATATCATATCTATAACAAAATAATATTCGGCAAATCACTAGAAACTGCAGAAATTGTATTTAGAATTATTTATTCTTTATTGAAATTACCTGCTTTGAACGAACATATATTATTATATTAGCCTATGTAAACAAAACCATGAAACGGACTCGTATACATAACAAAAGTTTGGAGCTCTATATCTGTCTGGTTTGAACATATTTTATTGTTAAGATGTTGCAACAAAAGGATTGGACACAAGTACTTAATACTTAGAAAGTCCTCTTCTTGATCTGTCTCGTATCTCGATAACTGATACTCAAACTTTTGATGATTGGAAAGACCTTACAGGTTAAATATTTGATGAGGTGGAAAAATAAATTTGAAAATTTTAGCTGAAAATGTGTCCATGTCCCTTTAAAGCTTTTCTCTGTCATATGAAATGATTAAATTTGTCAAAATAGATATCATGTGCTCAGACTTTATATTAATGTAGAGGCAAATGAATACTTTCATATCTAGGAACTATTTGAGATTTTCATAAATTATTCTTTATGATTCAGTCTGAAAACGTATTAGTAATATTAGTTAAATAAGATGTTTAAAACAATATATCTACCATTAATCCAAGTGAATTTCCCTTCCTGTTGGAAAGGAAAAAGAAAATATTAGTAATTCATGTTTAAAACAATATATCTACCATTAATCCAAACTTTCAGTTAATCCAATCCAAACTCCCTGACCATGGAAAGGAAAGGATCTCAATGCAGACATGATGAAGAATTGTTCTTTTATATTATTGACGACAGTCAGAGTTCCTCCTCTGGAACTGCAGTCATTTTCTGCCGCGGTCCATTCCACATGCCGATGGATCTTGAACTCGTAACAATGTCCATTATATGTCTTCAGAAATGTAGATCGCTGGAGATTTGGAGGGCAAAACTGTAGCTCATCGCCCCCATCTTCAAACAAAAATATTAAATAAACGCAAAATTTTTATGTTATTTTGATTTTGTTTTCACTAATGGATTCTTCGTCAAAAGGGTAATTATCTGTAGTGCGGTGGTGACAGAAATGGACCCACCTAATGTGGTGGTGCTTGTGGGTATCGGCGTTGACGGCCTCATGGATGTTCCTAATGTGATGAGTGTTAGAACGGGAGTTCGGTCTAGGAATGTTCAAGTATTTAGAAAGAACATTTACCAATGAAATGTATATACTACATTTTTATGTAAAATCAAAATTATTTTAGTAAACTCCAAATTAATTTAATTAACAAGATTCGTGAATTCGTCACTGCTTTCTTTTGAAGATTGGAACAAAATTTCACTTACTGTATTCGCAAACGTATGGATAGTTCTCATGTACAAGGCCTAGTGGATCCAGCTTAACACAGGGATAGTCGTGCCAGTGACCTGAGTCCGAGTATTTCAGGAGGACGCAGTCTTCATCTATCTGATAAGGGCCTCCTCCCGTCGGGGTGTCCAAAAGAAAACGTTTTTTACCGACACCGGGTAACTCCACCTCTCCGGGCTGTCCCGGTGCCCAGTATGTGAAAGACGACGCCTCTCCTGAAAGTTGATGTTGACTTTAAAGGAACATGGACACCGTTTCAACTGATTTTTTTAAAATTCAATTTTAATTGTTTACAATTCCTAACCAAGGTATCATCTAATGATCAGCAAAAAATTGAACATCAGTTGTTGATTAACAAATGATCGAATTACAGAACTTAAAGTTCTTCATACTGTAAACAAGGCTCGTGCCTTGTTATTGTTTACATTTAGAAAATATCATATTTATAACAAAATAAAATTCGGCAAATCACTAGAAACTGCAGAAATTGTATTTAGAATTATTTATTCTTTATTGAAATTACCTGCTTTGAACGAACATATATTATTATATCAGCCTATGTAAACAAAACCATGAAACGGACTCGTACACATAACAAAGGTTTGGAGCTCTAGAACTGTCTCGTATCTCGATAACTGATGTTCAAACTTTTGATGATTAGAAGGACCTTACAGGTTAAATATTTGATGAGGTGGAAAAATAAATTTGAAAATTTTAGCTGAAAATGTGTCCATGTCCCTTTAAAGCTTTTCTCTGTCATATGAAATGATTAAATTTGTCAAAATAGATATAATATGCTCAGACTTTATATTAATGTAGAGGCAAATGAATACTTTCATTTCCAGGAACTATTTGAGAATTTCATAAATTATTCATTATATTTCAGTCTGAAAACATATTAGTAATGTTAGTTAAATAAAATGTTAAAAACAATATATCTACCATTAATCCAAGTGAATTTCCCTTCCTGTTGAGCATCAGTTAATCCAATCCAAACTCCCTGACCATGGAAAGGAAAGGATCTCAATGCAGACATGATGAAGAATTGTTCTTTTATATTATTGACGACAGTCAGAGTTCCTCCTCTGGAACTGCAGTCATTTTCTGCAACGGTCCATTCCACATGCCGATGGATCTTGAACTCGTAACAATGTCCATTATATGTCTTCAGAAATGTAGATCGCTGGAGATTTGGAGGGCAAAACTGTAGCTCATCGCCCCCATCTTCAAACAAAAACGCAACATTTTTATGTTGGTTTGATTTTGTTTTCAATAATTGATTCTTCGTCAAAGGGGAAATTATCTGATAAAATTAATATGATTGTCTATCGCTTATACATGTAGTTACACAAACTTTGCTAGCGCTGTTAATCTGATACATCTATTGAAAAACTACAATGGTTCCCTGTTTTTCAACACCTTTTGGGACAAATGTTTATATATTTTTATTTTTTAACAATATTTAAAAGTATCCCCGTAGATATAATTGCACCTTTCTATGATCATCTGTAAGTCTGCTCTTTTGAGAGCAGGAATATAAACTGTAGAGAACTTACTATACAAACGTCTAAGGAAAAGTCTTATCAAATAATACAACTCTCTGTCATCATTGAGCTTTCAGTGAGTAGTGCCATTCTCGAAGGTGCATAATTAGCGTCTTTTTATTGGTTAAGAAATTAATAACATCAATCAACTTTAAAATTGCTATTGACGGCGATGAGATGGCTTAAGCCCCACCCTTTGCTGTGTGAAACACTCGTTTCTTGCTAAACTCGTTGCCTTTCGCCCAATTTTTATCCCATGTATATTTCAACGGTGAATGAAAGCTGTGTAAATTTCAGATGCGACTGATGTAACTTCGAGAATACCACGCCATCCTGAAATTCCAAGGATAACAGAGAATTGTACTGTTTGTGTACCAACTTAATTCAATAGTTTACACAAATGCCATGTTGCTTTGGCTATTTCAGGTCATACATTCATTATTTGGCGTTATCTTAATAGCTGAAGACTGAAAATGTAATGGTTCAAGACTGAAAATGAACAGATTACAATATCATGATAAATATTTCGATTTAAGGCCCTACGTAGCAGATATTGAAGCATAATCTCCAACAAATAAAACTATATGCTCTTCAGTTTTGTAATCGGTGAGAACTTGAATAATGTCAAGAGATTGAAATTGTAATCTCTGCGTAAATTTGATCCTAGCCAAAAACACCGTGGCCACTAAAACAAAAAGAACACTTACGCACTGTGGTGAACTAAATTAGCGATAATACCAAAATCCACATTGCGTAATGAAGAACCAACTACGTACAAATGTATTATATCTATGATCTCTTAGATCATTTTCTTATCAGTATAGCTTAGTGGCCTTAAGTTCTGAATATTGAAAACGAAATCATATTATTTTTTCTTTATGGACTGTTTTGTGGAGAGACCCTCTTCACCATTCTAGATTTCGTACTGGAAATCCTTGCCTAAGGAAGATGGTATTCAGTGCTACAGTGTTAAAACTTTTTTAAAATCAGAATTCTTTCAATTTCTACCTTTGGGATGTTAATGTTATTATTTTAAGTAAATTTATGTTTTTAAAAGGGAGCCTGGAACTTAATTAATGCTAAGTATAACTGAATACCAGACACCAATCTTTAGACTCTCATCAAATACACAATAAACTTGTCCTGACTTCAGTGTCTATCAAAACCATCAATACTTTTTAAAATATAAATCGCTATTTAAACAGAATCTGATATTTCCTCAACTCACCTATCCTTTGACGTCCGTGGATGTCGTACGGAGCACCTCGGAAGACTAATCCACCACTGTCATCCATAATTCTCTGTTCTCGCTCTCTGGGATTCTGCATGCTTCAGTCCAGTCCACTCAGGAATGTTGTCTTCCCACCTCTTCTGTTGCCTTCCCTGTCTTCGTCCTCCTTTCACTATCCCGTGTAGGATAGTCTTTTCAAGACCACTTGAGCTTGAATTGTGGCCATATCACCTTAGTTTCCGCTTCCGACAGTGAGGAGGTCATCGTGATGTCATATACCGTAGCTTCTGTGACTGTCCTGTGGACCTCTGCATTAGTCACATGATCAGTGTAATGGATGCCTAGTATTTTCCTAAAGCATTTCATATCGGTGCTCATAGTCCTCTTCTCTAGCTCTGCAGTGAGAGTGCAGAGATCTCACAGGCATATAGGAAGACAGACATAGCAAAGGAACGTATTAACTGGATCTTCGATCGCAGAGTAATATTTCTTAGATCTCTTAAATATCTCTTAGATCATTTTCTTATTAGTATATTTTAGTGACCTAAAGTTTAAATATTGAAAACAAAATCATATTATTTTTCTACATGAACTGTTTTGTGAAGAGGCCCTCTACACCATTCTAGATTTCGAACTGGAAATCCTTGCCTAATGCCTAGGTCACATTTAAGCCGATGGTCTGGCGACTAAATTTTTCTGGTCTTGTCGGCTGAAAGAACAGGATCGGCCGACACAGTATCGGGCGACACCGAGCAGTCACATTATTTCCTAGGGACACCGATGACTTGGATAAATAACACAAAAAATCTTTTTTCTCTAGAAATCAGCAATATTTTTTCATAGATCTATATTCAGATAGGTGACGTGAGTAAAGTTCGCAATTGCAAGGCAAAGTGGCAGAATCTTATAAGATTGTGACTCAATGTTGAAAATGTGTGTAAAATTTGTATTGAATTGCATAAAAGCGACAAATGGTGCATATCTAAGCAGCAAAGAATACTTAAGATTTCTTTATATCTTACAGATTAATTATTTAAGTTATCTCCGTTCAAAAAATTTAAATCAATCCATGCATCAAAATTTTGTTTGTGTTATGTATCCTTACTATGGTTAAATATTCACAAGTCGGCCAATTGTCGCCCGTTCATCGAGCTCTGAGCTACAGTTTGATTTTAACCGTCGGCCGAAATTTTCAACACCCTTATTGTCTAACGACGGACGACCGACTTAATAAACTGACAGCCGATGGTCGGACGATGATCGAAGGTTGGTCGACGAATAACTGCACTTGAAGAAATCGGCCACCGACGCATGAAAAATTATAACTTGGACCGATGGACACAAAATTGGTCGGCCGACAAAAAAATAGGTCAAAATCGGCCATGACAACGGCCGATGAACTGACGACTGTCACCCGCAGAATCCCATTTTTGCTTCAAAACCCGTCGGCCGTTGGTCGTTTTTGGAAATGTGACTGGGGTTTAAGGAAGATGGTATTCAGCGCTACAGTGATAAATCTTTCTTTTTAATCTGATTTTTTTATTTCTACCTTTGGGATGTTAATGTTATTATTTTAAGTAAATTTATGTTTTTAAAAGGGTGCCAGGAACTTAATTAATTCTAAGTATAACTGAATACCAGACACCAATCTTCAGACACTTATCAAATACACAATAAACTTGTCCTGACTTCAGTGTCTATCAAAACCATCAATACTTTTTAAAATATAAATCGCTATTTAAAACAGAATCTGATATTTCCTCAACTCACCTATCCCTTGACGTCCGTGGATGTCGTACGGAGCACCTCGGAAGACTAATCCACCACTGTCATCCATAATTCTCATAAATTTCTGTTTTCTGTCGCTCTCTGGGTTTCTGCATGGCTCAGTCTAATCCACTCCGGAATGTTGTCTTCCCACCTCTTCTGTTGACATCCCAGTCTTCGTTCTCCTTTTATTTGTTGTAGGATAGTCTTTGCTTTACTTAACAATATTTATCATCACACCTATTGAAAATCATTCTTCCAAAAGATATTGTTCTATTGGGTATAAATTCTAATTAATAACTTTTTTAGCTTTTCTGATCAAAATTTGTCCGTCGTCTGTCGTCGTTGTAAACTTTTTACATTAGCATCTTCTTTTCAAGAACCATTGGGCCAATTTCAACCCAACTTGCCACAAAGTATCCTTAGGTGAAGGGGATTCAAGTTTGTTCAAATGAAGGGGAGGTAATTCAGAAAAAGTGAAAATTTTGTAAATATGTTTTTAAAATCTTCTTCTCAAGAACCACTGTGCCAGGAAACTTGAAACTTTTCGGGAAGCATCCTCAGGTAGTGTAGATTCAAATTTGTTCAAATCATAACCCCCAGGGGTAGGGCGGGCCACAATGGCAGATCTAAGTTTTACATAGAAATATATAGGAATAGTCTTTAAAAATTTTGTTTATTGTTTAAAACCTATGACATTATACGAGGATGGAGTAACCTTTAAAATGAGGAAAAAAAAACTTATGTTCCTTGTTCCCATGGATGAAAAACCTAGCACATAACACCACCAGTCAAATTCCAAAAGATGACTGGACCAATGTTAAAATGAAAGAGAAGTTTGAGGAAGAAAATACTGTACAAGACAAACATTACATGTTTCACTCTACCATTTTTTCAAAGTTTAGTACGCGGGAAAAAATTAAACTTAGTCAGTGACGTAAATTCTGCCTTCATAATTTTTTTTGGAGGGAAACATAAATAATTTAAAAAAATGAATGTGAGGGTAAATCCAGGTTTATTGCAAATTCTCCTTTAATGGAACGTTTAATAGAAAGTCGGCGATAATATTTTACATAAAAATACATTTAACCGTTACAATGTAATGCACAATCTTTCAAGATTTAAAGAGTGGAAAAGGTCGGCGATTGCGACATTTATTACATATGCGTTTTCCATTGCATGCAGATATGGATTTTTCTAAACTTATAATTTCTCAATTGAAAATGATGGCCTATTTCATATTCTGACCCTCTGAACAGGTTCACGTCTTGAAGCAGGATAAATTCCATTCTTCCGACGAGGTATTGAATGGATTACTGATCATATGTACCTAAAAGAACATCTACTTTTCTCCAGCATGCTTCCTTGGCAGTTACATACACTGTGAAAATAAAGCGAAGATAGTGGGGGGGGGGGGGGGAATTAAGAACTTAAAGCTACCGTTAATCACAGAATGGTAACTTGTCATACAATTTTACAGTACTATAGTTTTCTTTCCTTCATTCATTGTTTAAAACCATTTTTTTTTCATTAAGCAATTCCATGAAATGAAATGGTTTGTGCTAAGAAGTAATGTAACTGTTATGAATTCAATAAAGTTCAAACTCCTGATGGTTAAATTTTCACTTAATCTTTAGGTGTTTTACGGTGTAAGAGGAAGTTGTGGTAATAAGATTTTTCCTCGTTTATATAGTGACTGATACACTTTGGAATATAGATCTACTAAAATGTAGGACTTGTAATTGAAGTTATTATAGTATTACATCAATTTACATTGTATTCTTCAATTGTGATAAAGTTCATCGTTTAACATAAATGTTTCGAAAATGTATATTAAGGTTACAGTGCGTAATACCTTTAGGTTTTAAAAAAATGTATTCAGAATTTATTTCAAAATTGCTTCAAATATCTAACTGTGCCTTTTAACATAACATTAAATACATTTCAATATCATGTATTCATTTTTTCCAGATATGTAAAGTTAGCTTCTAGTAACTGGCTACTAGTAGCTGGCTACGACAAGTGGTAAAGTTAGCTACTAGTAGCTGGCTACGAGAAGTAAGTAAAGTTGGCTACTAGTACCTGGCTACTAGTAGCTGGCTACGACAAATGGTAAAGTTAGCTACTAGTAGCTGGTTACGAGAAGTAAGTAAAGTTGGCTATTAGTAACTGGCTACCAGTAACTGACTTGAACATTCTAGTACCTTTTGTATTAAATTATGCTAATTTGGGAGAAATTATCTGGCACTAAAGTTACCAAGATATCGTTATTAATAAACTCAGCTACTAGTACCGTTAAAAGTGTGCAATTTTGGGAGATAAATGTTGTTATTATACAAGTAACTGGATTTTTACACCGCTGATATCCACAGATATTGTTGATTAAAACAATCTCTGAGCTTTTCCACATGATCTGGCACTAAAATTAACAAGATATCGTTAGTAATAAACTCAGCTACTGGTACCTTTTGTTTAAAATTATGCAATTTTGTGAGACAAAAGTTGATATTCCAGCTGGATATTTACACCGCTGATATCAACTGATAGTGTTGATAAAAACAAAATATCGTTATTAATTTCAGCTACACCGCTGATATCAACTGATAGTGTTGATAAAAACAATCTCTGACCTTTTCAACACCTTTTGTTTAAAATCTATGCATTTTTAAATAACCTGGATAAGATATCGTCAGTAAATTTTTAAAAAATAAACTCAGCTACTGGTACCTTTTGTTTAAAATTATGCAATTCTTGGTGACAAATGTTGATATTTTTGAACTAGCTGGATTTTTCATCGCTTATATCCACTGATATTGTTGATAAATACAATCTTTGAGCTTTTCCACATGATCTGGCACTAAAATTAACAAGATATCGTTAGTAATAAACTCAGCTACTGGTACCTTTTGTTTAAAATTATGCAATTTTGTGAGACAAAAGTTGATATTCCAGAAGTAGCTGGATATTTACACCGCTGATATCAACTGATATTGTTGATAAAAACAATCTCTGACCTTTTGCATGATCTAAAAAACCAAGATATCGTTATTAATAAACTCATACTGGTACCTTTTGTTTAAAATTATGCAATTTTGGGAGACAAATGTTGATATTATAGAGGTAGCTGCATTTTGACACCGCTGATATCCACTGAATTGTTGATTAAATCAAAGCTTTTCCACAGATCTGGCACTAAAGTGACCAAGATATCGTTTTAATAAACTCACTACTAGTACCTTTTGTTTAAAATTATGCAATTTTGGGAGAAAATGTTGATATTATAGAGGTAGCTGCATTTTGACACCGCTGATATTGATATTGTTGATTAAATCAATCTTACTGAGATTTTCCACATGATCTGGCACTAAAGTGACCAAGATATCGTTAGTAAAAACAGCTACTAGTACCTTTTGTTTAAAATTATGCAATTTTTGGAGACAAATCTTGATATTCCGGAAGAAGCTGGATATTTAAACCGCAGATATCAACTGATATTGTTGATAAAAATAATTCTAAGATTTTCCACATGATCTGTCAGTAAAGTTACTAAGTTATCGTAAAAAATAAACTCAGCTACTAGTACCTTTTGTTTAAAATAATGCAATTTTGGGAGACAATGTTGATATTATAGAGGTAGCTGCATTTTGACACCGCTGATATCCACTGATATTGTTGATAAGAACTATCTCTGAGCTTTTTCACATGATCTGGCACTAAAGATACCAAGATATCGTTATTAATAAACTCAGCTACTAGTACCTTTTGTTTAAAATTATGCAATTTTGTGAGACAAATGTTGATATTATAGAGGTAGCTGCATTTTTACACCGCTGATATCCACTGATATCATTGATAAAAACAATCTCTGAGCTTTTCCACATGATTTGGCACTAAAGTTACCAAGATATCGTTATTAATAAACACAGCTACTAGTACCTTTTGTTTAAAATTATGCAATTTTGGAAGACAAATGTTGATATTATAGAGCTAGCTGCATTTTGACACCGCTGATATCAACTGATATTGTTGATAAAAACAATTTCTGAGCTTTTCCATTTGATCTGGCACTAAAGTGACCAAGATATCGTTAGTAAAAACTCAGCTTCTAGTACCTTTTGTTTAAAATTATGCAATTTTTTTAGACAAATCTTGATATTCCGGAAGTAGCTGGATATTTAAATCGCAGATATCAACTGATATTGTTGATAAAAATAATCTCTAAGATTTTCCACATGATCTGTCAGTAAAGTTACCAAGATATCGTTAGAAATAAACTCAGCTACTGGTACCTTTTGCTTAAAATAATGCAATTTTGGGAGACAAATGTTGATATTATAGAAGTAGCTGCATTTTGACACCTCTGATATCCACAGATATTGTTGATAAAAACAATCTCTGAACTTTTTCACATGATCTGGCACTAAAGTTACCAAGATATCGTTATTAATAAACTCAGCTACTAGTACCTTTTGTTTAAAATTATGCAATTTTGGGAGACAAATTTTGATATTATAGAGGTAGCTGCATTTTGACATCGCTGATATCCACTGATATTGTTTATAAAAAACAATTTCTGAGCTTTTCTACATGATCTGGCACTAAAATTACCAAGATATCGTTAGTACTAAACTCAGCTACTAGTACCTTTTGTTTAAAATTATGCAATTTTGGGAGACAAATGTTGATACTATACAAGTAGCTGCATTTTGACACCTCTGATATCCAGATATTGTTGATAAAAACAATCTCTGAACTTTTTCACATGATCTGGCACTAAAGTTACCAAGATAGGTACTAGTAGCTGAGTTTATTACTACAGATATCTTGGTAATTTCAGTGCCAGATCATGTGTGAAAGCTCAGAAATTGATATTATCAACAACATCAGTGGATATCAGCGGTGTAAAAATCCAGCTACTTCAATAATATCAACATTTTTATCCCAAACTAGCATAATTTTAAACAAAAGGTACTAGTAGCTGAGTTTATTACTGACGTTATCTTGGTAACTATAGTGCCAGATAATCTGGAATGATGAAGAGATTGTTTGGTCTTCCAAAATAGCCTAATTTTAAACAAAAGGTACCAGTAACTGAGTTTATTACTATCGATATCTTGGTACGTTCAGTGCCAGATCATGTAGAAAAGCTCAGAGATTTTATTCATCGGCAATATCAGTTGATATCAGTGATGTATAAATCCAGCTATTTCAAAAATATCAAGATTTGTCTCCCAAAATTGCACAATTTTAAACAAAAGGTACTAGTAGCTGAGTTTATTACTACAGATATCTCGGTAACTTCAATGCAAAATCATCTGGAAAAGCTCAGAGATTGTTTTTATCAGCAATATCAGTTGATATCAGTGATGTAAAAACCCAGCTACTTCAAGAATATTAAGGTTTGTCTCCCAAAATTGCACAAATTTAAACAAAAGGTATTAGTAGCTGAGTTTATTACTAACGATATCTTGTTGACATCAGCACCAGATCATGTGGAAAAGCTCAGAGATTGTTTTTATCATCAGTATCAGTTGATATCAGCGGTGCAAAAATCCAGCTACTTCAAGAATATTAAGATTTGTCTCCCAAAATATCATAAATTTAAACAAAAGGTAATAGTAGCTGAGTTCATTACTACATATATCTCGGTAACTTCATTGTCAGATCATGTGGAAAACCTCAGAATTTGTTATTATCAACAATATCAGTGGATATCAGCGGTGTAAAAATCCAGCTACTTCAATAATATCAACATTTTTATTCCAAACTAGCATAATTTTAAACAAAAGGTACCAGTAGCTGAGTTTATTACTAACGATATCTTGGTAACTTTAGTGCCAGATAATCTGGAATGACTAAGAGATTGTTTCTAACAGCAATATCAGTGGATATCAGTTATGTAAAAATCCAGCTACTTCAAGAATATTAAGGTTTGTCTCCAAAATACAGTAAAACTCGTTTAGTGCGAACACGGATATAGCGAATTCACGGATATAGCGAAGTTTTTCTGGGTCCCCGGCAAAATTCTTAACAAATCTTCGTAACATTTTACGGTTATAACGATCCCTGGTATAACGAGTTTACTGATATAGCGAACTGATTTTGAGTCCCGTTGGGTTAAATATATAATGAAATTTACATCTTTTATAACGAACTTTTAAAGATTATAAAAAGTTTGATTAATTGAACTGACTTTATTTCCGTTTAGCATTTGTATATAAAATTCATTTCATAATAAAACCTTAGTTATCGAAGATATGTTTCGTAATATTTGCTTCCCTAAAATATTTGGTAGTAATACCTGAAGGAAATCATGCATTTTGTGAATTCGCTATAATGTTATACGAATTCGTTATACGGTTTTATACGGATATAACGAATTACGGATAAAGCGAATTAAATTCACAGTCCCAAGGAATTCGCTATAACCGAGATTTACTGTAGCCTAATTTTAAACAAAAGGTACAAGTAGCTGAGTTAATTACTAACGATATTTTGGTAACTTTAGGGCCAGATAATCTGGAATGACTAAGAGATTGTTTTTAACAGCAATATCAGTTAATATCAGTGATGTATAAATCCAGCTACTTCAAGAATATTAAGGTTTGTCTCCCAAATTTGCACAATTTTAAACAAAAGGTACTTGTAGCTGAGTTTATTACTAACGATATCTTGATGACATCAGCACCAGATCATGTGGAAAAGCTCAGAGAATGTTTTATCAACAATATCAGTTGATATCAGCGGTGTAAAAATCCAGCTACTTCAAGAATATTAAGATTTGTCTAAAAAAAAAAATAGCATAAATTTAAACAAAAGGTACTAGTAGCTGAGTTCATTACTACATATATCTCAGTAACTTCAGTGTCAGATCATGTGGAAAACCTCAGAAATTGTTATTATCAACAATATCAGTGGATATCAGCGGTGTTGAAATCCAGCTACTTCAAGAATATCAAGATTGGTCTTCCAAAATAGCCTATTTTAACAAAAGGTACCAGTAGCTGAGTTTATTACTATCGATATCTTGGTACGTTCCGTGCCAGATCATGTAGAAAAGCTCAGAGATTTTTTTTATCAGCAATATCAGTAGATATCAGCGGTGTAAAAATCCAGCTACTTCAAGAATATCAAGATTTGTCTTCCAAAATAGCCTAATTTTAAACAAAAGGTACTAGAAGGTTCAAGTCATTTACTAGTAGCCAGTTACTAGTAGCTAACTTTACTTACTTCTCGTAGCCAGCTGCTAGTAGCCAACTTTACCCACTTGTCGTAGCCAGCTACTAGTAGCCAGTTACTAGTAGCTAACTTTACATATCTATTTTTTCCGTTGTCTAGGAAAAGAACGACAACTATGCGTCGCTATTGAATCGTAAACACGTAGTAGAGGGCTATGCTTTGAGACTCATTCAGTTGATTGGAGAACGAGTGTGACGAAAACACACCAATTTGATAGAATTCCCATGGTTACAATCTGTGTCCCACTATCATCAGATCAGCTTTAATATTCTTATTCTTTTAAAATATCTTTCAAAGATTTCAGTAAAATTTTCTCCAAAAGGAATAATAAACAAACAAATACATGTAACTAAGGTGTTTAAATGAATTTTTATTAAATTCTAATACATATTCCACAAGTAATATCTGTAATTTGAATTTTTAATTATTGTATTTTATTTCTAATTTATTGCATTTTAAATTTTTCATATCCATCTTCATATGTATTACAAGCTAGTATTTTGACTGAAAACTGCACAGATAAGAGAAAAAGATAACACGTGGTATACGTAACCTACAACTCAACTTCCATGTACGTTTCTGGCATTTCATAGTTACGGGTTAACGTGTTCATACGAAGGTTGGTATAATTTCGTTTCCTCTTAGGATTAGACCATTGATCAGTACTGTAAAATAAAATCAACTTTATTGTCTGTGATTTTTTAAAAGACTAGAAAATTATTTAAATGACGTGTATTTTTTGTTTCTGTGAAATTATAAAACACGTGAATTTTTATTATTAAAAAAAATCACGAAAACATCTTACCTCTTTCCTTCGTGCATTTCCCCTGAAAGAGAAATAAGAATCACAGTATACACGGGAATGAATTAAAAACTCCAGTATTGAACATATTTTTAAAAACATGCACATGTATTTTTCATCATTCAATAATTTTCAGCTATTCTTTATATACACATATACCTGTTGTCTTGCTGTGAATTTTCCTCCATTATCCAAAATGCAATTCCGCCGATAGTCATAACTACTGAGGCAATGGTAGATACGATCGTGCTGATCAGTGGAAAACCTAGATCTTTCCATCGACATTTTTCAATTTCTGAATCATGAAATAAGGAGATAAAGAAACATTTAATTAAACAATACATGTACAAATCGGGAGGAGGGCAAAAACGGACCACTAAAGCGCCATAGGTGCGATCTGTTTCCTCAGTAAGTGAGACCACTATATAAAAGCTCATTTTCTAAAGAAATATTCATTTGGAAAAAATGGCTTAAATTTGTACGTCGGACGGAATTTCTTAATGGATTAACAATAAGACTTAGTATGAAGAATGTAAGTCAGCATTGAACTTAATTAAAGATTGCATTTACTGCATTTCCATTGTATTTACCACAGACACTGCAAAGTGAGAACTTTACAGGACACTGAGAGAAATTATGACTTTTTATATTTTTGTTTCCTGAACTTGGTTTTCAATAGCCTGTCTCGTTTTATAGATTGTTCTAACGTAGAGCGCGTTTTTGCGTACCGAGACACTTAGGAGATATGCATGTATGGCAGACACGGATTCCTTTGTTACCTTTTCCAGAAGTGTACTGCAGGACTTGCTCCACAATAGCGTTTGGGATTCCACATTGAAACAAGGTAACACCTGTGAATGAAAATAAATTTTAAAAAATTAATTTATATGTGATAAATATGTTGCCTTAGTTGTTTTATCAAGACTTTTATCGACATATATAGTGGTTAGAGCGTCTGCTCTAGAGTCGCGTAGCAAGGGGTTAATCCTTTTTTTTGCGGGTTCGTATCCAACTGTGGGACATGAAGACCGGTCCTTCGGATGAGATGGTATTCACCGAGGTCCCGTGTCGCAGACGGTTCAAGCATAAAAAAGATCCCTCGTTTACTGGCCCTGATCGAGTGCCGAGCATAGAACGACAATTGTAGCTCTCCACCAGCAAGTGTTGGCGTCTCTATATGATTGAAAAATTCTCGAGAGGGACGTTAAACAATACACGATCCATAAATCAATCGACATTTATACAATTGCTCATGAACAAAAAAACTTCCTGAAGCTGAAGGGGCATCATGGAGAATATATATTGAATAAAATGAACCGTAATTTCAAATGGGGCAATCTAAAAAATATTTTTATTTTAAGATTCATTTTAGATAAAAACACAAATTTGACAACTACAGTGAAAATGGCATTTTGCCAGGTAAATGCTTCTTCTTGAACCATAATTATGTATTGTGTCGAAAATATCAACCGCTGTATCTCAAAATAATTTTACGATTATGTTTTAGTAAATTTACAATACTCAAACTGGACATTACACACTGATATATTCACAAATGTATGTATCTTTATATGTAATACTTATGCTTAAATTTTATTGACGTTTATAAATGGGAGGAGGCGTTAAAGTTTGAACAAAAAAGAGAGGGACAGACCTTTTATCATCAAAATTATGTCATCATTGCTTTCCATGTACAGATTAACTTCCACTTCTCCAGTGATGCTGAAATTCTTCGTGCATTTAAAGGAGTCCAAATTTTTACCACATATATGTAAATCACCTGTGAGATGGAACCAATCTGGAAATTTATAAAACTTATTTAAGAATTGAAAATTTTATTCTTTGTTCAATCCTATAAACAAAATCATTGATTTACGAGGGATGTTCAATAAAAAATGTCCTGAACTGTATGACATACAATACAGATATCATATGACATTAAGCATGACTTTTTCGCATTATTGAATCTTTAATGAATTTATAACAATTTATGTGACCACTTTTTATCACATATATTTATTGTGAGAAGCTGGAAAACGAGGGCTATTCGAGACAGTGCATTATAAATGAATGGTAAAGAATCAGTAAACTTAGAGTGAAATTAAACGCTGCATTCAAGCTGCTTTAAAACTGGTTAAGAATCCCAAAGAAATATTCAGTGAAATTTGTTAATTTTACGGCAACCAATGTTTGTTTTTAGGTCACCTGAGTAAACTCAGGTGACCTATTGCTATCTGTTTTCATCCTTTGTCGTGCGTCGTTCGTCGTTCGAAGTGCGTCGTGTGTTAACATTTGAACATTTTCAGCTTCTTTTCTGCAACCACACAACCAATTTCAACAAAATTTGGCATATAGCATCTATTGGTGAAGGGAAACAAAAATTGTGAATTTTATGGTCCCTGTCCCCCTGGGGCCTAAGGGGTGGAGTCAAAACCAATAAAATTAATGCAATCTTTAAAAAAAACTTCTTCTTTAATTCTGGACATCAAGCAGTTAAACTGTTAGCATGAATGTAATAACCATTGAGTCATCTACCAAAATTGTGAAATTCATGGCCCCAGGGTCAGGGGTTCTAGTGCTAGGGCGGGGCTCTATTGATTATATAGTAAAACAATGCATTATTTCTTTTAAAATCTTCTTCTCTGCTCCTGGGTATTTTAAAAATAAACTAAGTACATAGTTATGATGAGTAAGAGTGCCCCTAACAAAATTATGAATTTTATAGCCCCAGGGTCAGGGGTTCTGGTGTTAGGGCAGGGCTCTATTGATTATATAGTGAAAATGCATTGTTTCTTTGAAAATCTTCTTCTCTGCTACTTGGTATTAAATAAACTAAGTAGGTACATAGTTATAATGAGTAAGCGAGAATCTTCTAAAATTGTAAATTTTATGACCACAGGGTCAGGGGTTCTGGTGTTAGGGCAGGGCTCTATTGATTATGTAGTTAAAATGCATTATTTCTTTGAAAATCTTGTTCTCTGCTCCTGGGTAATAAATAAACTAAGTAATTAAGTACCTATTTATGATGAGTAACAGTGACTCTTTCACAATTATGAATTTTATGGCCCCAGGGTCAGGGTTTCAAGTGTTAGGGCGAGGCTCTTTTGATTATATAATGAAAATGCATTATATCTTTGAAAATCTTCCTCTCCTCTTCTGGGTATTAAATACACTAAGTAAGTAATAGTTATGATGAGTACGAGTGACTCTTTCACAGTTGTGAATTTCATGGCCCCAGGGTCAGGGGTTCTGGTGTTAGGGCAGGGCTCTATTGATTATATAATGAAAATGCATTATATCTTTGAAAATCTTCTTCTCTGCTCCTGGGTATTAAATAAACTACTAGTAATTTAGTATAACGTTATAATGCCTCAACCAAATTGTGAATTTCATTGCCCCTGTGTCAGGGGTTTTGCCAATCGGTGTATGGAGGAGGGGAGGGGCTATTTTGATTATGTAGTGAAAAAATACATTAATTCTTTGGAAGTATTGTCCTTTGCTACTGGGTATAATGCTTATGATCAAAGTATATACATCTATGAGGAAGAAAGGTGCATCTAGCAAAATAGTTAATTCGATGCCCCCTGGATCAGGGGTATCAGAGGGGGGACAGTCTGAAAATAAATTAATGCTTTGAAATCTGCTCTTTGGCATTAATCAACCATTTATGATGAAATAAAATCTATGATACAAGATTTTGAAATATGTGGCTCCAGGGTCAGTTCTTACTTTGGGGTGGGGTGCACTACTAGTTATAAAGTGCATTTTCTCTTTGTTACTCTGATCTTCCTCTTAGTATTAAGTAAATAGAGTAAGCATGCTAAGTTTATAATTATGATAAGCAGACAATTGACAGTAAAAAAGCTTAGTACTCAAAGGTGACTCATGTTTTGAAAAATGAGAGGAAACAACAGCGTGTTAGAATATCTGAACAATTATTTTAAATTATCAGTAATTGTAGATATCTATGTTTGTTTGAAATTCAAACAAATATATTGCTTAAAACTCTCAAAACAAAATTTATAATAAGATTGTACTTGATAAAAAATCAGCAAAGGTCCGTGAAGAGCAAAGAAAGACAGATTTTTTTTCAATATTCTGAAATATAAGTGGTCTTGTTGTTCACATTCGTATTTGCTCTTCACGGACCTTTGCTGTTTTTGTCAAGTACAATCTTATTATGCAATATTATCATTTTTATGCAATATTCTGAAATATGAATGGTCTTCTTGTTCAAATTCGTATTTGGGGAGGCAGTTTAAATACTGGAGGAGTCTAAAAAACAATTTTTTTTGCAAAAAAATCGAAAGCTGAATGAGAGGAAGGAACAAGATATCAGGAATCCACTACATTTAATTTCTTCATGACAGCGTCCAAACCCGCACGCCCTGAAGAGTAAAGGAGTTTTTTGGATAAACAGAAAGTTATTTTTTTTAAAAAACATTAACAATTTTCGCCAGATCTGTCATCGTTTGGCTTGTCTCATTTTCCAAACTTCAAAAAATACCTTTCAGGAGGAAGAAACGAGTCCAGGAAATCAAAGTATCTGCCGTTTTCCAGTATACTAAAGACCATACCCAAAAATGATTTCTAAAAACAATCAGAAAATGACTAAATCGTTGAAAAGTGTGCTTTGCTTCTTTCCGCGCACCAAGAACATAATTTACTGAACAGCCCTCGTAAAATTGAATAAAGTTGATTTGTCATCTTTGATGACATGAAGACACTGCAATTCTGGGAGAAAATGGGGGGGGGGGGGCATAAATACAGTGTACGCTAAATTTAAATTGTATTTGGCTCATACTAAAAATAGCATGTTACTTCAAATGAATAAAATTGTCAGTCAAGATCTGAAAATATTATATTTTGAAGTAGGTCCAGCTAAAGATAATATTTTTTATATATTTCTTGTAACCTTTACAATGAGAGAGAAATAAGTCATAGTGAAAAAGCCTTTTTCAGACAAAATCACTTTGATAAATTCAGACGATTTTTTTTTTGCCATTGACGTTTTAGATATTTTACAATGTGCGAATTCTCGATCCTTAGAGTTGCCTACGTGGTGCAGTGGTTGGAGCGTCTGCTCTAGAGTTGCGAAGTAAGGAGCTGATCTTTACGTTGCCGATTCGAATCCCACTTTGGGACGTGGAGACCGGTCCTTCGGACGAGACCGTATAAATCGAGGTCCCGTGTCTCAGTAGGTGCTGGCACGAAAAAGATCCCTCACTGCTCAATGGTCCTCAGTGCAGAGCATAGGACAAAAATTTTGCTGCTCTCCACCGGCAAGTGGTGGCGTCTCCGTATGAGTGAAACATTCTCATGAGGGAGGTTATACAACAATCATTATATATCATAAATGTAGAGGATTTATATCATTTGAAACAGGCTTATTTTTACATTTTCAATTTCTTACCCTTGTTACCTTTATCTCTGGTTTTAATTTCAATAATATCTGATCCTTTTTTATCTCTGATCAATATTTCTGAAGCCTTTGAGTAAAATATCGTTATTTGTGATATACCACAATACATATTACACCGCAAAAATCCAGAGAAAGACGCTGCTTGGAACATGTTGCCCCTGTCTTTCTTCAGGGTATCAGTGATTGATAAGTAGCTCCTCTCGTGCTCTGAAAGTACATGTAGTTCACTAAAAGTAATATAAGTGAGTCCACTTATCATACAAATAATCCTCCCAAAATGCATTTTCTAGTCATCCACTTAATTTTTTAATGCGATCTTGAACTGCTATGGTAGTTTGATGGTAAAAAAGTGACACATTCTTTTGTCATAAAAAAATCTGGTGAATCGGGAACAGTTTATTTATTTCTACATTTAAAAAATCTAGACCAGACAGGAATTTAACATTTTTATACCAGTGACCTATGGAGAGAACTATCATAAGCATTTATGCCTGCTGTTCAATCCAATTCAATGAATAAAATATAATTAAACAATACGAGTGACCTTGATTAAATACTCTTTAATTTATAGATGTATATATACTTAAAAAGATAAATACCTATGAAGGTAACGTTCATCGACACACAAATGTCTCTCTGGCGTTATCTTTGGAAAATCATATTCAAGTTTTTTTTATCTATCTAATACATAACGTTTTATTTCATCTACAATGCGAAAACGTACTGAACTCTTATTGCCAAGAACTCGTTGTACGACACTGAAAATCGAAACGTTATCAAAATAGACAGAAGAACGGAACTTTTGAAGGAACCCTTTCTTAGGCTTAAAAGTGATTTTTCTTTTACTTTTCTATATTTAAGCATTGAATTCATATTTTTGGATATCTTCGGTCCTATAACACACCTGGCCGTGCCGACAAATTGAATACTGCGCGTTATGATAATTTTTCGGCACGGCCAGGTGTGTTATAGGACCGAAGACATCCAAAAATATGAATTCAATGCTTATATTTACATTCTCTAATTTTCCTTCTTCATAATTGCTTATTTCGTTAATCTTAAATGTGAATTTAGCGCCCTTCAAAACTGCCGTGGTTAATAAATGTAAGAGCCGTTTGTGACGTCAAATGACGTTAAATGACGTTGCAAAGTTAAATAACGCAAACAAACATTGCGATGAAAAAAGTGACAAATTAATTCTTAACGCACATTATGTTAATGTTAACGTTAATTTTTCAGGGTTGTAGTTTTTCATTAAATTGAAATAAAACATTTTACATTTTGGTGTTCCTAGAGTATTAAAAATGCATATAGTTCCTACTGTGTATTCTAACGCGGGATGACAAGGTTTCGCGTGTGTTATAGAAATTTGAACGTCGTAGATTTCTAATGGATTTCATAAGGAAAATTACACTGAATGTAAATATTCAAATATAAAATGTAAGTTACCTGGGACACAGGAAAATATGATGCACAATTTTCCAGGATCTAAGGACTGGAAAAGGTCGGCAATTGCGACATTACATATGTGTTTCCCATCGCATGTAGATAGGGATGTTTCTAAAACAAAATTTCTCAAATGAAAATAATGGCCCACGTCATATTCTGTCCCTTTATTCACTTTCACTTCTTGAAGCAGAATAATTTCCATTCTTCCAAGGCACTGAATGAACTCGTATGTGCCTAAACGAACATCTTCCTTTCTCCAGCATGCTTCCTCTGCCATTACATACACTGTGACAAAGAGAAGATAGTGTAAAAGTAAATTTTTTGACCAATTTTCATTAACCGTATATGTTTTGAACCTTACATATATAATTAACTTACCTCCTTTCAAAAAGCACGAATAGAATATGAAGAAAATCATTTCTTTTCAATATCCATTTACAGAACTATAGTTTTCTGTTTTCATTTATTGTTTAAAACCATTTAGTAATTTGCATTAAGCAATTCCATGAAATATGAAATGATAGTTTGTGCTAAGAAGTAAAGTAACTGTCATGAATTCAATAGAGTTCAAACTCCTGATGGTGTTTCGCTTTTATGTGCTTTACGGTGTAAGAGGAAGTTTGTAGCTTAAAGGTTTTCTCCTCGTTTACATAGTGGTATTACACTTTGGAGTTTAAATCTACTAAAGTATAGGACTTGTAATTAAAGTTATTAGTATTAAATGATATTCTTCAATTGTGATAAAGTCCACTGCTGAATATTTAAATGTTTCGAAATGTATGCTATGGTTATAGTGCGTAATACCTTTAGGTGTTCGCTAACATGTATTCAGAATATATTTGAAAATTGCTTCAAATATCTAACTGTTTCCTTTAACATAAATCACATTTCAATTTTTTGTATTTATTTTTTTTTCTATTGTCTAGGAAAAGAACGCAATCACCCTACCCTCGACCCTCTTCCTTTACATGTTGGCCAACTCTTTTTTTTTATTTATTTACAGAAACAACACATTACATATATGTTCAGAAGCAAACATTTAAATACATGTATAGTTAATGACACACTCACATACAGACATACACACACTTACATACAGCGTGAGACTCACACCTACAATATTACATGTGGGGGGGGGGGTGAAATAAATATCAGTCAATATAACAATAGTATAAAACTCCAATGCTTAGTCATTAAATAAATATCAGTCAATATAACAATAGTATAAAACTCCAATGCTTAGTCATTACTTTGAAAAAGACATTTCCAATTAGACCATCTTTTTTCAAATTGTTCAACATCATATACTTTTTTTTCTATAACAAAATAATTATTCAAGTACAATAATAAATCATTAAATAAAATGGTACACTTTTTTCTTGATGTTTGAAAGATATATTTTTTTACTAATACAATAATAATATTCAAACCCACATCAATGTCTGCAGTACAGAGGATTACATTTTGTATATTAAATTGCAATGTTCTGCCAGATTTTAAACAAATCAAATCTTCTAAGGATGACCAAATTATCTTGACAAAATCACATTCAAAAAATAAGTGTTTTAATGTCTCAGGTTCCTGTGAGCACAGTGCACACTTTTGATTATCAATAATTTTTGAAAAAAACAAATATCTATTCACACCAAGTATTCTATGTAAAATTCTATATTGAAACCAAAACAGTGTTGTATCTTTTGTTAGATTTTTAAGATTAATATAAACTTGATTCCAATTAAAGTCATCTTGTAGTGATAAATCATTTGTCCATTTCTTTTCACACAAAGGTTTATGTTGTCCTTGGGACATAAACAAATCATATATTCTTCTAGAACCTTTTTTTATCTTTACACAAAATTGTTATAAAGTCAAGCTGGACTGTTCTTGTTAGTAAAGAAGGATCCAGATTTTTTACTTCTGGCATTGCACATAAAATAGCATGCTTAAGACCTTCATGTATGGTAAAGGGCATTTTTACATTAAAATAATCTTTTAATTTATCATAAGAAATAAAAGTACCCTGGCTAATGAGCAAGTCAGATCTTCTAATTATTATACCCATAATTTCAACACAGAGATTAAATAAATAACTCTTGCCAAGCTAGGTTCCTTTCCGGTTTCTTTTCTTCCTCATTTGTTTCTTTCAGGAAATGAGATCGAAAGATGATATTATCTCTCTCAGAAAACAATCATGTTTGCTGGCACATGTATATAACCCTATACATGTATATATTAAATATTGAGAATACAAGATCCAATAATCCAATAATCCAAAACAATCTAAAAATACGAGAATATAAGATCTAATATTCCATAACAATCTTAAAATATTGCAAATAATGATAACATTCTGCATTGGATATAGTAAAACAATTTTGTCTGATTTACAGTTTTTGAACACATAATTGATTTAATTTTCCTTTTAGAAAGACCCCTGAACTATAGCTGCATGAATGGTACTCCTAATTTTAAAATGCATGTGATTGAAAGGATTCTTACATCGTAGGTTTGAATCCAAATTTTGGCCTTGGAGTCCAGGCCATCAGGTGAGACCGTATAATTTAAGGTCTCGTGTCTCTCGGGTCCATGGAATTAAAGCCCCTGTAAAGAAAAAATGATTAGTAAGGTGTTCATATTTCATTATGGAATGCTGAGACCAGCGTTTTGGGGTTTACAACATACAATATCATGTTGAAAATTTAGCTTCATTGTCATTCATTGCTTACTTATTTATACTTATGTGCGGCCGTTGTTGTCGCGTGTTCGAAATTAGGGTCACGTGATTTGTTCGTATAAATAGCAGTTCGCAGGGTTGTATGTTAATCTAAGCTTGCTCCGTTCTTTGAATGTCCAGTAAGGTAGTAAGGTACACTGTATATTAAGATTGATTGATTGTATATTGTTTAACAGTATGCAGAATTTGCATGTGAGCAAATCAGTTGATACGACAAAAATTGCACATATTTGTAAATTTACATATGTGTGAAATATACTGAGGTATGCAAATAGTGTCGTGTGAATGGAGATAAAGCTGATCATTGAGACACTTATGATATAAATAGTACTTGGTTTAATACCCAGCTTTACCAGATATTTTTATCATCATAAATTTAATATAATATAATTAAAGGTTTGATATTAAGAAAATAAGAAATTATACTAGATGCAATATAGGGCCTACATGTGTGGGCTCAGGGCCATTGAGATTTAAGGTTTTTTTTTTCGTGCCAGCACTAACTGTGCCTTGGATGGACCTCGGTTTATAGTGTCTCATCCGAAAGAACGGACTCCTCGTGCCACTGTGGGATTCGAGCCCGCGACCTAAGGATCAACTCTGTACACCACGACTCTAGAGCAGACGCTATTACCACTGCGCCACGCGGGCGACTGAAATACAACACAAATTTTAAATTAATTTGTGAAGTTGTTTGTTAACATTTGGTGCATTTGGCGTTCATTTCAGGCAAGCAAAACCTTATGAAGTACTTTCTTATTTTCTACGTAAATTATAATATTATACCTTATTCTATTTTTCAGTTTGATAATGTATAATATACCAATGAGTTTCTATATGTTCACAGCTTTCAAATTCATGATTATCTTTTTACCGGTGTGCCACTAATAATTTCACCACGGTTTATCAAAAAGAGTAAATTTCTATCATTCAGTAATTCATATATGATTAGTATTCAACCGTGTGTTTGGAGAATTACTTTAACCTTTTCAAAGTATCAATTGAGACGTTTTGAAATAACATTCAATTATTTCTTTTATTGTTGCCTGATTTAAAATCAGCTAAGATTGTGGCAAAAAGTAACTTTGATAACTGGAATAGAAATAACAGATGAAATACCAGCAGAAGTAGATTCTTGCGAATTAAGCATAGAAACTTTAATAAAAAATTAAAAGCTAAATATCCGCAGTTAGTTACATAAATACATGGCCCGTGTGGCGCAGTGGCAAGAGCCTCTGCTCCAGAGTTGCCGAGAAAGTAATTAATCTTTCTGTCTCGGGTTCGACTCTCGTTCATGCTATTGATTCTGCAAAAGCACACGTACAGCAACCCCCATTTTGTCTGCCTCTTTCCCACCCTTCAAATGATTTTCATAAAAATAAAATAAACATGCATCGATGATCCGGTAGCTTTATATAGAAATCAAGTATTTTTTACTTTGATCATTATTTTTTATCTCAGAAAAAAGAAAATAATGTTATTTTTCAGGGACTAATGTCTGCCTAAAAGGGTACGATGCTTTCAATTTTCTTTTAATCCTGACATTCTCAAAAATAAATTCTCCTACATTTTTTTCATTTATCTAAAACTTTATGTTTCAGTTTAATAGCCTAGGGAATGGTACAAAAGGCATGTATCACCGAATGCTGTTATTTGTATCACAAATTTAACAAAAGATGACAAGGTAAAAAAAATCATTTTAGACATATTACATGTATGATCGATTTAAAAAACAATTATTTATACCGTTAAAATAGTACTGATTAATACATGTACACTGTACATCCTTCTTGATTTTAAACATGTCCTCCTACATTGTAGGTATTTTGGACGTATGTGTGAAAACAGTTGTTCATTTTCTTCGACAAACCTGCAATTGTTCTCAAGTAAATTGCGGTGGTTATCATATATCTGGATGCCCAAATACAACAGGTATTTCATTTATTCCTAATCAGAATTGTATGCTTTTGGAAAAAGATGTATATAAAATTATTCATCATAGAACTCTGTATTTTGTAGAGTATTTACAGCAACTGCATCGTACAACAAAAAGAAATAAGTTTTTTTTCTATGGTTAATGAAAGAAATAGGACGTTAATAATAATGTACACAAAAAGTAATAGCGAATTTTTTTGTTTGATAAAGGTGAATTTAGTGAGATGATTAAACATTAATTTTCAGTATAACGATTTTACATATCATGTGGTACATATTAATCTACCGGTACTTGCTTCAGAATTTTCATATCCTACAGAATTGAACAAATGTGGTAGCCACATTGAGACGAATTTTAAATCTACAGAAAACAAAACAGAGAAAAAAACTATTATTTTACGAATATCTGGTACAAGAATATCTTGTTTGCTTCTTTGTTTTATAATCTATTGGTTGTTTTTGTATACAAAGGGAAAATATACATACGAGGAATGTTCATTGACATTTAGTCAGGTGCAGGCAAACTTTATATAAAATGACATTAATGATCAAATAGCGCTTGTTGAAACTTAAAAACTCTCGATTTTTAATGGAATTTAATTTTTGTTGTTTTTGATGTATGGAGAGACCCACGAAATGGATATGCATTACTTTTAAACATTTTCCAACCACAAAATCAAATCACCACAAAAATTGTTTCCTCAAATCTTGAAAATGTGATCCCACTAATATATGTGATTTATAGTAACTCATCTTTAATTCAACGAAAGCATTCAAAATTTACCCTGTATTTGAACACTCGTCCATGCATGCGTAACAAACAACCAATCTCGATCAACTACATATATTGGAAAAAATGAAAACATCAAAATTTTATCAAAAAATATTACTAGAACCAAACGAATTCAAAGAAGTAAAACACAATATTTTCGACTATACTTTTTTCTCAATATTTATTCAATAACGTACAACAAATTATCGAGGTAAAACTTCTGCAGAAGGCCTCAGCTGATACCTCACTTGGGGTGTCAGGAGCTCCCTGAATCAGTATTATTTTTTCAAAATTTAATCACAGTATATATATTATAGAAAAAGAAGGGGGAAAATACATATTATATATCATTGTTGAGACATTTCATTTTTATCCATATACATAAATATATCATTGAAAAAACAATTTTGCGCAATTCTTATACTTTCAAAGTATTAGTTTTACACAAAAAGAAGCATAACTCTTTTTGCAGTGGGAATTATGTAAAAAAGAAAGAAAAGTACCCATCAATCCCACTGCAAATAATATCGAGGGCCAGGTCACCCTCCAATACAGGTCTTCTTATGTTTTAGAGCTTTCAACCTAAAAGATCAATATTTGGAGTATTTTGAGAATAAAAGATGAAAGTAAAAACAGAACAGAATGAAAAAAATCACTGTACATGAATATTTTTCTCACATACATAGTTTGTATCTAGAATTACATGTTCATTCGATAATCTTTTTACTTCAACATTCATCTTAAAAATATTTTAAACATAAAGTTTCCAGTTACTTGAAAAATAACATAGCAAACTAGAGTGAGTTTACACAATAACCAGACTGAGTGTGTCTCATAGTGGATAAAAAATGTGAATATATAGTTTTTCACAGCGGCAGATATTGACAATTACACTATAACTAGAATAACTTTAAGATCACAAAGGATTTTGAAACATATCAATTATATGCTCCTTGAAATTTGTCAAATCATGTGATTGTATTAGTAATTTAGATTTCGTTTCATTTTTTTTATATAGTTTTAATACTGGAGTCAGATATTTTAAATTCTCATATTTCATTTTATTTCTTGTTTCATATGACCCATTTATAAATAGTTACATATTTAAGTGTTCACAAAATATCTTTGGATTTGCGGTTCCTTCAGTATCCTAATGTCATTGTCTGTTGGTCAGTTTGTGAAATGTCATTTAGTTGTAGCACATTTTCAATTATGTCTTCTAATAACCTGGGTGTTGCTTTCATTTTTGTGCAGTGGAAAAAGAGTTGTTGTTGATTTTCTATATCATTGTTTTTAGATAAGTTGCATAAACCATTAAATAGATAAATTTTACAAAATTTATCTTCAGTATACAATACATTATGCACGCATTTCCATTGGATTTTTTGAATTTTATATTTTTTACTTCCACTTTTGAAATACAGTCCCAAATTAAGTTCCACTGTATTTTATTTTGATACATTTTTCCCCATTTTTCTTGACATTTTAATTTGGAACTGTTTTCTTGTTTAATATTTTCTCAATGTTATTTAAATTAATATCATCATTATTTACCACTATATTAGTACTTCTTTTAATGAGCAAATTATTAATTATTTATAAGGGAGTTTCGTTTCGTTATTAGATACTGATTTGTTTCTTTTCATTATTTGATGAAACAATTTAGGAATGGCTGCTTTTATTTTACTTTATTCAAATATCCAATATATTTTCTCTATTGATCTATTTAAAATAGTGTCATTATATTTAAAACAGCTTTTCTCATCATTCTAAATGGTTTTAATGTTTAATAAACCACTTTAAATAACATGAAATTACTTCGATAGCATGAAACATTTCAAGATCACGTACAATATTCAAGATCAAAAGTCCATAAAATAATACAGAACAGGAGCAGAGCAAACACAGAACTCTAAAAATGAAAAACGATTAATTATTTTGTAATTATTATTATTTTTTTTTTTTTAGAAACTGAAAAAAATGATTTATTTGCATATAATATACTTTACATTTAAATTTTCCTGTTAATAAATGCATTGTATGAATTCTAATAAAATATGTAAGGAAAAATCAAATAAACAGAAATTTTCACTAAAAAATATTGCAAAATGAAACAAATTTTTTTAAACATATTTTTCAAACCAATGGTCAAATCTGCGGAATCATTATTGTAACAGAGAATATGCTAGTCCATCAGATTTGAAAAGAAACTAAAATGAAAGTGCAAAATTTTAGGGAAAAAATGAATTCATTTCATTTCGAGGTTGATATGCTTTTCTTTGAAGTCGATATATCTATGGAATTGCCGAATTAAAGGGCTTCATTTGTTAAATTATCTTTTACGGAGATATGGAAACAAATTTAAATCCATAAGTATTTCTCTTGTTTATTTTAACACTTAGAGACTATAGATCAAAATTGGTTTGGCCTGTGTAATTAATGTAATTGCTTTACCGTTATATTGGTGAAGTAATTTACGGAATTTAATAAATTAAAAGGCTACATTTGTTTTATCATGTTTTGTATTGATTTTTGAAAAATATCTCTAATATGTTTTAATATAAAGTAGATCCTTATTCAAGGCACTGTTACGTCTTACCAATAACTGTATTACAGAACATCAGAATTATAAACAAGAGTTCTAGTTTATTTTCCTTTTTTAAAAACATCAAGTCGTACACTGCATTAGCCATGGCTAACAATTTTTTTTTATTTTTAGAAACATCAAGACGATATGCACATGATGCAGTTCAGAATTTATAAATAGTTATACAAGTCTTTATGCTGTTATATACTTGACGTGATCAAATTTGATCATCGTCAGAGTGCTTGGAATGAATGAGAAAAAATAATATTTATATTGAAAACACAAAGACAACACTGTAAAGCATCAACGCTTTCATTTTAAAATCTTCAGATGCTAAACCTAGATCCTTTACAAGACACACATTGTGCCAGACTCCTCTCCGGCTTTTGTTTGTTAATTGTAACCAGGTTTGTGGGTCAATAAATATTGTAACCTCTTGGCCATTATTACCGTCTTCCTTGGAAGACGGTATTGTATAGTTGAAGTGTTTTACAGTCTTCGGACTATGCACTTCCTCTCTTTTGTGATTGGTAGAAATTGCATGATGAGAAAATTTTCAATTATTTCATTGGTTGAAATGCTGTTCAAGGCAAGGGAGATAACTTTCTGATAATCTAATTTTCGTACGACTTAACAATTTTGCAAGATTTCCAATCTTAAAAAAAATGACAAAACGAACAGCAAAATCAGCAGTAATTAATTCTTAATAACATGGTACTTTTTATAGCAATAAATGAATATGTCTCTTTAATTTCATTATAAATAAAATTTGATTTTTATAGCTTGCAGGCTTTACAATTTGTTATTATTCTTTTCCCCTTTCTTGTTTGAAGAAGGGAATGGAATCAGCCGAGGTTTGCCGAAAGCTCAAAGTTTACGGAGATGACCGAACGACAACCGTGGTAGGACTAATGCCAGTAAAAAGCTAATGTAGAAATACAAAATTGAAAAGAATTATACGGCCTGATAGGTGTAGATCAGTTTAATGTTTAAGGTTGTTGCTAAAGACGGTTAGCTTTTTAGAAAAGCTCTACTTGTATTATATTACTGGTCTCATGACAGTATTACATTATCAGAAACAACTTTTGACTCTAGTGACAGAGCAATAGAAAGACAGATAAAACCTTGTTATATGAACATAGAAATTATGTAGAAAATATATTCTATTCCATATTATTCACTCATAATGTCTTTGTTGTCCATGCAGTTACGCGGTTTGATGATTTTTTTTCAGTATAGTTTTCTCTGTCTGTAGCATAAATGTATATTCATGAGACTTATAAATATTATGAAGTATAGACTCTTACAGGGAAACTAAAAGTGTCTTTTTCAGATATTAATCATCTTCACAACGGTGGCCATGTACATTATGATACTGAGTATGTAGCGTTTATGACACTATGTTAAATGTAGCAGTGATGCCAAATATATGCAAAGCCTTTTAATTTATGCGATTTTTTTTCAAAATTAAGATCTCTCTAAAAGTACACCTGAACGTTACCCAGACTAAATAGCAATACACTTAGTTTTCAATTGAGACACAGTAGGAGAAATGTTATTGTGGATATTAAAGATGCAATGGTAGTTCCAAAAACGGACAATGAACTAGATATTTGTGGGAAAAAAGTAAAAGACACCAGAATAAAAAAAAAGTGATATGATACTTTGGAAATGCTTACTATGAGGCAATAACGTAGATAGTTTTTATTTATTTTTTTTTGGGGGGGGGAGGGGGGTATGATAATCTATATAGTATTGAAATTCAGGTCATACGTTCACGAGAAAGATTTGTGAATAACGTGTAGTTCTATATGTCAAGTTCCTAGATCCTCAGTAGGATCATTGTTAGTAATCCTGTCCCCGGATTATTAGGGGTCGTAGAAAGCGTGTTATTCCAATACAAAGAAATTCCCACAAGATGATATGTTTCGAAACAAATAACTGTCGCAGTCGCTGATAAAATGTGCGATCTTGGTAACATGCACATGTGTATCAGGAACGTTTTTTTTAATCTAAATCACATGGTTCAAAACCAGAACGACTGAAAATAAAATAAATCAAATATATCCCTTGGAAATAAAAAAAAACCTCTCATTTCTGTCTTATTTCTCATTTACAACAAAATGTCCCTGTTTTTCCAAATGGAAAGACAGGTCGTTAATTTTAATGCATTAAACTAGAGCTACTGTGAGTAATGAGCTCACTAAATGATACCCATGCCTCCCATATGGATATAATGGGAGTGTCCATATTTTGATATGGGAAACCCAAATATGTGTCAGATCAAAAGGTAAAATAGGAGATGCACAATGGCAATATGTAATCAGATTCAGTGAAAGTTTCATCAAATTTCATTCAGGGGTATAAAGGAGTTGAGGATAAGAGATTGTACCCCAAAGCGTAACAGAACAGACGGACGGACGGACATAACGATTACTATATAACCTCCCGCTTTTCAAACCGGGGTATAAAAGAATTATATAATAAAAATTTAAAAACTTCAATAAATCTTGTTAATCATAATTCAAGTATATCTTTTCCATTAAAGCTTGAAGTTTTTTATCATTATTATCAAATTGACAATGCTGATTTTTATATCGTGTAAAAATCTCATTTTCGACCGTTAAGAAATTATTAAACGAGGAATCTACTGCATGATCATACATTTCTGAAGTCTCTTTCCACATCAAGCTATATAAATAATGCCCAGCAAGATTCTAGCATTTATTTAAAGATTTATGTGACTTAAAAATTTTAACGCCACTTTTTTGATTAAAAAATGATACGTTTGCATGTTCAGTTTCCCTCTTTTTTGAAAAGGGATGCGATTTCAAGCAACCACTCCTTCGTTACGACGGCCCAGAAGTGTTTTGCTAACTTGCTGATCATTGTAAACAGGCTTTTACAATATATAGGCCTTTCATCTAATTTTTCAAGTTGTACATATGGTAAAAATATCATAGAAAGATTTATAGGTACATGGATTTATCAAAAAAGATGACAACGTATGCATACCTTTAAATAAATCAATAAAAATTTAATTATTTATAATTGACTTGTACGATGTTGAGTTTTTAAGGACAGGTGATTCAGGTGTGAAAAAATGACCAACTTAGTGGCGATTTATGAGTTTTCGTTTATAGGAATGACATACAGGCTGCTTCAGCATTGGAATTGTTCTGAACACAAAAGGGAACCTTACACTTTTTTCACACAAAAGAGTTGACCAAAAAAGGAGAATGTCTTCACTCTGCCTGAAATAACAGG
>NW_026936598.1:0-72801 GCF_032062105.1 Saccostrea cuccullata
GGGCTTTTAAAAAATTTAAAAACTTTTAACCCTAAAACCTTTTAAATTTTGTTGTTTTTTGTTTAAACTTTAAGCATTAGGTCATGATCATGCTAATATGAATCAAACACTTTAAGTTATGAAAATGTCAATTGTTGTGATTTTGTAGGCATATAGTTTCCTCCGTACCCTGTTTAAATTCTAAAATCAAATAGTTTTAGGATAAAAGTAGAAAAGGTGTTATTACTGTTAATTATGTTAATAAGTAACCACTGTACCCATTGTAACCCGGCTACATTGACAGTCCTTCAGAAATTTTCTTCTTTCATTTTCCAATGGTTTTGTACTGTACCCTAATTGTAACCTTATTGGTAAAGGATAAATAGAAGTGTACCCTAGGGTACAAAAGTATCACCTAAAAACACAGTACCAATTTCTTGCCATATATGGCAGAAAGGCTAATGATGAGCGTGGGGATAGCAAACTCTCCGACTTAGCATTTGTGAAAGGGACAGACAATTTCAAACTAGATGCAATTCGTCAGCATGAAACAAGTAAGTGGCACACGTACTTCGTTCCAAAAAACTGTGACCAAGAAACACCTGCTGAAAAATGCGTTAAAACGTTGAGGCAATCTGAATACGACAAACTTCAAGTTAAATTTAGAACTGCACATGCAATAGCTAAACATCAGAAAAGTTTTCTAGATTACTCCTTTATATGCGCTTTAGATAAAGCAAAGGGCTAGAAATAGGTGATACCTACACAAATGACAAAGCTATCAGGGAATTTGTGCAAGTTATAACAGAAGTGGAGAGACAGAAAGTGAAACAGAAACTTGTAATGTCAGATTTCTTCAGCTTTACTTGTGATGGCTCTACGGATTTTACAGGAGAGGAATTGGACAATTTTTATATTCGTGTTGTGATCGATCTCAAAGTTGAGGATTGCTTTCTGCACATTGGAAGCCCAGAATCTGCTTGTTCTCAAGATATTTTTGATCACTTCTGTATGTTGTTCAGAAATTTAGAATTGCTACCTATTCTGAAAACCAAACTAGTCGGATTTTG
This sequence comes from Saccostrea cuccullata, assembly GCF_032062105.1. NCBI lineage: Eukaryota > Metazoa > Mollusca > Bivalvia > Ostreida > Ostreidae > Saccostrea > Saccostrea cuccullata. The sequence goes on from NW_026936598.1 coordinate 1,050, forward strand.
TGCTGATGGAGCTTCCAACATGCAAGGTAATACAATTGTTATTTTTGATTTATAAATATGGCAATTAATATGACAAATAATATTAAAAGAAATAATCTAAGTTTATGATTAAAGACTTAAAGTACTCCTAAATAAATGTAGTTGGCATGCAAGTATCACTGTATGACATAATGAAATATCCAGATTTTTAAGTGATTATCCCTTTTTTCCAGGCAGAAAAAATGGTTTGGCAGCAAAGTTATTAGAATTGTCACCAGAAATGATAGTTACACACTGTGTTGCTCATCGTTTAGAATTAAGTTTTGAAGATACTATCAAAGCCTCTTACCAAAAGCTCTATGATAAGGCAATGACTTTGCTACTAGGAATAATTTATTTCTACCGAAAGAGTCCGAAGCAGAAAAAAGCCTTGAAAAGGTCTTTTGAGTCTCTTGGCATGAAACAGGTTTTGCCACTGAGGATAGGAGGTACAAGATGGCTACCTCACATGGAAAGGGCCCTCTACTCCTTTTTTCGCAGCTATCGAGCAATTCGGCTACAACTAGAGAATGCATCTCATGATTGTCCAAAAGCAGAAGGCTTTGCTAAACTGATATGTGATGGAAATCTTCTTACATTCCTTCTTGTCCTTAAGGTAGTCAGTTTCAGTAAATTCACAAATAAAAGCATAATCAACATTTTTAAAAATCAATGATTTGTTTTATTTTTATAAATAAATATAAGTTAAATCATATGTACAGTTACTGTGTGCATTATTGTTAAAATTTAAATAATGTTTTATAATTTAAGGAGATAATATCAGTTCTAATGAAGTTGTCACTGTACCTACAAAAGAGAGAGTTGTCCTTATCAGATGCCTATTTACGGGTTGATGCAACAAAAACATGTTTGCAGACAGCTTCACTGTAAGTACATTTTAGTTACTTTTATTATCTACAAGGTATGTATGTATACTTGTAGATATCATTCTATTAGAAGTAAGTGAATAATAAATGAAAACAGAATTTAAAATGAATCTGTTTCACATAAAGTGTTATCGTTATTGAATATTTGACAGAGATTTACAGTCTGCAGAGGAGGTAGTACAAAATAAAGAGTTTCAGAATCAATCTGTCACTTTTAACGGAATAGTTACTCAACCAAAAGTTGTTGCTGAGAGATTATGTGAAAAATTAGTGAAATCATTTGGTGACAGATTTCCAATAAGCCCCGTTTTGGAAGCCACTTTCATATCTAACTTAAAAAACTGGCCACTCCCTGGTTCTGATGCAATTAAAGGTTTTAATTTAAAAAAAAAGAATTTTATTTTTGTTTCTATTGATGGCTGTTGCTTACATTTACTATGTTCTGGATTATTTAGTGATTTAAAATCTTTTTGTGTATATATGTATATATATATTTATATATACCAATTTATGTTTTCTGTGTTGATTCAGTCTTGAGTTAATCATTAACATTATGTTTTTTTTTCCCTAGAGAGTTGTTAAATTTAATAAGAGATGTTGGAAATGTATACAGAAAAGCTGTATTGTAATGAAATTTATCAATCATAACAAAACAAAATATCTTTTTTAATTAAAATATGAGTGATTTATCATATGATGTATACATTGTACCCATTAAAGACTTAAGAGTCACCCATTTGACATACTTTAAGGTTATTAACATTTTTCTTGAATTTCAGAGTTTGGACAAAATGAGGTAGCTGTATTGGTGAATCAGTTTAAAGGACTTTTGGTTGAGTCAGGGAGGGATCCAAAAGAGATACCTGCAGAATGGGTCTGCCTGAAAACAACAGTGTACAAGAGGTAATTTACTACAAGTTCATGAAGAAATACTGACTGATGGATAAATAATTTGTGGATTTTATAATAATAATGAAATATTTTTTATTCAAATAGGTTTTCCTCAAGGCTAACAAGCAGAACCTTGAAGTGGGAAGACCTGCATAGTAGTGGGGAGGATCTGCCCAACATCTTTGGTCTGATTTCTTTAGTGAGGGCCCTACCTCCAACGTCAGTTAGGAATGAGGCTACCTTTTCAACCATGAAACTTACCAAAGGGAAGAGGCGAGCACGCCTCAATAACGAAACGCTTGATGATCTACTGATGATCAACCTGGAGTCTTCTTCAGTAGATCAGTATAATCCTCAGGAAGCCATCACTAAATGGATGGTAATTATTATTAATATATTTTGATAGTTTTTCAAAGGTCATCTTTACATAATTTGTACTGTTAATATTCAAGTTCAACTGTATTATTTAATTTTAGAATACCAAAGGCAAAAGGAGACTGCATTACAAGAGGGCACCGATTCAAGTGGGCACTTCCGATACCCAGATGATGGAGACTTCAGATTTCCTCAACAGGGCTCAACCTGACACAGATACCCAGATGGACACCACAGATTCCCTCCAAGAGCCTGATTCTCAAACTTCAGATTTATCTGACTTGGTATCAGAACTTGTGGCAGACCCGGAAGATAATGCAGATGAAGATCTAGATTATGACTCGGATAGTGATGTTGAACAAACAGAAAGAGAAAATGATGTGTTACTGAACATGATCATAGAATATGAATATGAATTAGAATAAAACAGTTTTAATTTTCACTGACCATAAGCATACTGATACAATATTCATTATAACTAAACTGATCACTGATGTATCATTAAATGAATATTAACCTCAAACATTGTTTCCATTTTCAAAATTGTCATATTCTGTCATTGAAAAGAATTTAAACATATCCAAGCTGAAGCAAGCTTGTAATAGTGTGTTATTAATTTAGAACTATGTTTTCATAAATTTTCCTTAAATTAAGGGGGCCAGTAAATTTTTTGGTGGGCCAGTAAAATTAGAAAGTTCACTGGTCCTACTGGCCAGTAAGTGTGAAAAGTTTTCGTGAAGACTGTTAAGATGAGAAAATTATTCTCAGAAAAATTACCAGTAATTATAAATTAATAATGTGTTCTCCAGAATACAAAAAAAGTTAATTGCTTCTTGGAGATAAAAAAAAAGTTTTGAATCATTTTAGCCAGTTGGTTGGGACAGGGCAATCAATTTTTTTTTTTTTCGAGATGACCAGACTGAGAATTTGAACTCTGAATATGTGCATGACAGCTAGTATTACCAGGTAATGGAAGATTCCCTTTGATGTTACATGTATATCAATTTTATTTTAAAGTCTGTACTCAGATGAAATAATTCAGCCTTTCTTAACTTCTTGTGCTGATCAAAGTGACAAACTATTCAGACATGTTCTTCTATTTAGTTTTTCTGTTTTCCTTTCATGAATACTACATATATAATTACTTTCTCATTTAAACTGCAAGGTCAAGACAAATCATTATTTTCTGAAACAGTACATGCATATTCATCTACTTTATGCCTGGTTCTGCTAATTAGTTCATCAATATGCATGCATGTACATAAATGACCATTATAGAACTCAATCCAAAGACTTGATGAAAAATTACATGCACATTTTAATATTATAAAAATTAAGTTTTGAAAAATAATTCCAAAATGTGTCATCTATTGAAAACTGTTTTGATGTCCCCAGGGTGTTGATACTACACATAAATGAAAAAATAAAAATGCACTTTAGATCTCTAGCTTATTATTTATTTGCCAAATGCATGTAGTATGTACATGGAATGTTATAAATTGAAAATGAAAGTAGGAATAAAATTTTAAAACTTTAGTTACTAAGTTAACTAGCTGTTATATTCTTTTTGGTATTATTTCACCTAATTGTTTAACCATATTCGTGTTCTTTTATAATCATAGAAACACCCCTTTTCATATTCCACACATGGGCTTACATTCAATGATTCAGACCGTTACTGAACACGAACGGTTAACCATGAGCACTAACAATAGAGCTGTTGTTCTAATGTCAGCAATATCATGCGTTTTGAAATATATTTATATTCTTAGCATTTGTAGACACTTCTTTCTTGTGTGTATATAAGCTAGGAAAACAACAACAGCTGCAAAAAGTACCATAGAATATATAAACAACTTACGTTTTAAACACTGCGCCTGGCAAGCTTGCATCATGCCCACAGCCATTATCCACAAGTTGTACTTCGTTAGATTCGGACTATTTTCTCGTAGTTTATAATTAAATTTGTTAAATGCTGTTAAAATTTATTTTAATTCAAAGTAAAAGTTATATTATCGATAAAAGCAATTTAAATTAATTCCTTGAATTTTTAACGATTTTTTGGAAATTTACTTTGCAAAGGACGACTACTCCCTTCGAAAACTGGTTCCCGGCCCCGTAATCTAGACGCTAATGGACGAGTTTACCATGTTAAATCTCCGTAGACTTTGAATTTGCCGCCGTGTGTATACACTGGTTGACCTCGAGGGTTCGGATAAACGGCGGAAAGTTGGAAAAAAAATGATCTATCGATCGGAACTGGGTTGAAAGCCAAGGTATTTATATATTTTGAGATTTTATGCGAAAAGTGCTTACAGTAACTTGGTGGGACAGACTATAATGGCTTTGTGAAATTTTTCACACCAAGTTTCTTAATGCGCGGACCGACTACAGACGATAAGTCTGTTACCTTAGATCAAAACAGATCTTCCGAGAATAACGGCGAATGTAGATACATGCCCACATGTAGTAAAACAGTTACTAATAACAAACTTCAGAACTTACCCCTAGACATCGATTGTTCAGAGACCGAGTACGAGTCCGAGCGCGAATATCATGGAATGTATGATCCGCCTCTTGTCAGTCATGGAAAGAACGATAACTCAGTCGTTAGACCTAAATCTTATCCAGACAATGCCCGGTGTTTTTCAAAATCAGATCAGGAATTTAACACTTGTACTTGTCTGCGAAACAGAAATTGTAGTTCAATCACTGATCTTTCATCACAGAAACGTGATCCGTACCTCTTTCCAGATACACAAGTGCATGCGCACGCTGAATCAGATTTGTTTTCATGTTCACAAGAAAATCCTCACTACTGTCTTGGTATGAATGAAGACTTATCGTGTGATTCAAAACAACGAGTGTCAAATAGGAGAATAAATACTCCTGACATAGTTGAAACATTCACACATAATCCAAAACGTGAAAGAAACACAAGAAATCCCCTCGATTCTAAACATGTCGCGCCGTCAACATTTACAAATCACGTGACTCGGAGAGGCCCAAAAGGGGCAAACGTCGATTTTAATGCACACGCTTTCTACGATGAATTAGAAAATACAAACTTTGTAGAAAAAGCTGCAAATGTACAGAAAAGTACAAAGCTTGTAAATAGAAAGCCGAAAGAACCGGACACTTTTGACGGAAATAAAGTTGAATGGAATGATTATGTGTGTCATTTTGAGCAAGTGGCTGAGTGGAATGAATGGAATGATCGTGAAAAAGCGCTTCAACTTGCTATGAGTCTACGAGGTGTAGCCCAGCGCGTGTTAGGAGAATTACCCAGAGAAATTTTATGTCAGTACGAGACATTAAAATCTGTATTAATGCAGAGATTCTGCCCACCTGAACGAGTTACAGCATATCGCTGTGAGTTTAGAAATAGACGTCGCAATCGCGAAGAATCAGTAGTCGAATATGGCTATGCGCTTAAGCGTCTCGCGAGTCGCGCATTTCCGTCTATACCTATAGAAATGAGAGAGAGCTTAATTGTCGAGCAGTATATTTCCGGGTTAGGAAATCAAGATATCAAAAGACACATTCAGTTCGCACACCCGAGCACCCTGGATCGAGCCATATCATTAGCTGTAGAGTTTGAGGCCTTTGAGGGTTCGTACAGTGTACTACGGAAACCGAACGAGTCCATTCATTCGAATGTTATGGCCTTGACAAACGCAGGAAATTCTGAAAAGAATATTCAGAAAACCTCACGTCATTCAAACCTTGAAATATCTAGACTTGATAGATTAGAGAATTCGATGAGAGATGTCAAAGAATCTCTAAAGAATTTATTAAATAAACCGGAAAGACCCAGTCAGGTAGAGAAAACTGAACAGAGAAACAACACGCGCCCGCCTATTAAATCGCGAGACTCTCAAAAGTTCACTTGTTTTAATTGCAATGAGGAAGGTCATATAAGTCGCAACTGTCCAAAGAAGAACTCAAGTTACGCGAGAAACGAGTCAGTTAGGACTCCAAGGACACAACAGTCCGAGGAGAATACTGATTTAAACTAGAACGAGCTGGGATGGAGGCCACAGGCTCAGCTCAGACAAACAATTGTGATAAAAAATTTGATAAAAATGTAAGGCCATTGAATAGCTTTAGATTAGCTGCTATTTCTCAACACTGCTGGTTTATAAAAGTTTCAGTAGGAAACTCAGATATTAAAATGCTTGTAGACACGGGTTCTGCGGTTACTTTGCTGTCGAAGCAAATATTCGATTCTTTGAGAAATGTAAAACTGGAGAACGAATCGTCTATTTTGACGACCGCTGATGGAGAACCTATGTCCGTGTTAGGTCGCTGTACCTTGAATTTAGGGATCGCGAATGACGAATTCAGTCAATCGGTTATGGTAGCCGATTTAGGAAATCTCGAAGGAATTCTCGGATTAGACTTTTTAGCTCGTAATCATGTCACTTTTGATACCGGCAGAGGTGTTTTGAAATTCAAAAATTTTGACTTGGCCTTAACAAATGAGTCAGTGTCAGAAAATTCGTGCGCTCGCGTTCAGTTAACTCAAACATGTAAAATTCCCGGAGAGTCAGAAATATTTCTGAAAGGGAAAATCAAAGGGAAATTGCCCGAAATTGACAGTATTTTAGAACCATTTGAAGGTTATATGGGTGAAAAACATGTCATTATACCAAAGTCAATAATAAAGTCAAAAGACTCAGAAGTGGTGTTTTCTGTTTTAAACCCTACCCCAGAGACAGTCATATTAAAGAAAAACGCTTATGTTGCTTCTCTTGAGCCTGTAACAGAAATTTATCACCAAACACAAGCGTCTAAAGACGTTAGACAAGACAATCACGGACTGTTAACGAAAGACTTACCAGAACACTTAAGTCCTCTGATGTCTAATGTTTCTGACAGATTGTCAGCAGATGAGAAAAATAAACTTAAACAAGTTTTAGCTCAGTATTCAGATATATTTGTCGGACCAGATGGACGAGTAGGTCAAACAGACCTAGTCCACCACAAAATCAAGTTAAAAGATCAAACACCTGTAAAAATTCCTGCTAGGCGATTGCCTATACACCAACGCGAGATAGCTAATGAAGAAATAGACAAAATGCTAAATCAAGGCATCATTGAGCCTAGTGAATCACCATGGGCAGCGCCCATCGTATTGGTTAAGAAAAAGGATAATACCACTCGATTTTGCGTTGATTATAGAAAATTAAATTTGAAAACAATCAAAGATAGTTATCCTTTACCGAGAATCGATGATTCTTTAGATTCGCTTTCAGGTGCCCAATACTACTGTACTTTAGATCTCGCTCAAGGATTTTTCCAAGTAAAAATGTCAGAGGAGGATAAGCCTAAAACGGCTTTCGCGACTCACCGTGGGCTGTACCAATTTCGCGTAATGCCCTTCGGATTGGCCAACAGTCCTAAAACATTCGAACGACTTATGGAACTTGTTCTAAACGGTTTGCAATGGGAACGTTGTCTCGTTTATCTTGACGACGTGATTGTCTTTGGTAAAACGTTTACGGAAACTCTAGACAATTTGAAACAAGTTTTTGACAGATTCAAAAGTGCTAAATTAAAACTAAAACCCAAAAAGTGTACATTTTTCCAAGATGAAGTTCGATATTTAGGACACATTGTGTCAGTCGACGGAATAAAATGCGATGAAGAGAAAATCAAGGCAGTCAACGACTGGCCGAATCCTGAATCTGTTACCGATGTTCGAAGTTTTCTGGGTCTTGCGTCATACTACAGAAAATTTATTCAGAATTTTTCAACATTAGCCTTTTCATTAACGCAACTTACTCAGAAAAACAGAAAATTTTCCTGGACCGATGAATGCGACGAAGCATTCCAAAAGCTGAAAGAAGCTTTAATTTCCGCACCCATCTTGTCTTACCCCACACGTTTCGGTCAATTTGTGCTAGACACAGACGCGAGTAATTCCGGAATCGGCGCGGTCTTGTCGCAAATTCAAGATGGCGAGGAGCGAGTCATCGCTTATGCTAGCAAGACTCTTTCTCGTTCTCAGCGGAGTTATTGCACGACATACCGAGAATTACTTGCTGTAGTTTCATTTGTGAAACATTTTAGATATTATCTGAGTGGTAAGAACTTTTTAATCCGGACAGATCATTCATCTTTAATTTGGCTCAAAAACTTCAAAGAACCGGAAGGAATAGTAGCAAGATGGCTCTCGTTACTCGATACTTATGATTTTCATATCGAACACCGCAAAGGAGTATCGCATGGTAATGCGGATGCGTTATCGCGTAGACCAAGACGCAGATGTTTACGCGCTGAGTGTGACCAATGTGGAAAAGAGCAAGTTAGCTCTGCAATTGTCAGTTCCGTAGATTTGAAAAATAATTCAAACAAAGATGCGTCCCCACAAGAATCTGATAAGTCATGTCAGACTTCAGAATCCGAACAACGGGAAATGCAGGAACCAAACTGGTTACCTCACTGGAGTCATGAAAGTGTGATAGAAGCACAAATAAATGACAAATCTATTGGTCAAATTCGAGAGTGTTTGAAAAATGGCGAAGATATATCTAAATTAAAGAGTACTAGTATGGAAATGACAGCTCTAATACGAGAGCGACAGTTATTGAAAGTTGAAAATGAAATCTTATATCGAATGTGGAAAAACGAAAATGGTTTGACATATTTACAAACAGTTGTACCTAGAGTTCTTAGAATCAAAATTTTGAACCATTTACATAATACAAAGTCAGCTGGACATTTAGGTCGAGAGAAGACCCTGGGTAAAGTTAGGGCTAGATACTACTGGCCAGGGATGACAAGCGATGTAGCTCGCTGGTGTCAGACCTGCCTTCCGTGCCAGCGTAGAAAACCCGGTCCAGGGTTGGGTAAATCACCCATGAAACGCGAGCCAGTATATCGACCCCTACAATGCGTTGCAGTAGACATAATGGGTCCTCTTCCTTTAACAGACAAAGGCAATCAGTACATTATGGTAGTCGGGGACTATTTTTCAAAGTGGACAGAGGCCTATCCTCTGCCAGACCACACTGCACAGGCGGTCGCTGACAAGTTAATTTGTGAATTTATATGCCGATATGGTTCGCCTCTAAGAATTCATACAGATCAAGGGCGCGAATTCGAGTCAAATCTTTTCAAACGCATGTGCGATATTTTTGAAATAGAAAAATCTAGGACAACGCAATTTCATCCCCAATCAGACGGGATGATAGAACGCTTCAACAGAACTTTACAACAAATGTTAGCGATGTTTGTTAACGATTACAAAGACGATTGGGATGAACATTTACCGTTTTTAACAATGGCCTATCGCGCTTCAGTACAAGAAAGTACTAAATGTACCCCAAACCTTTTAATGCTAGGAAGGGAGACTTCACTCCCTATAGACCTTATCACAGGGTCACCGACTCACCCTAATGACGCCCCTGTAGAATGTCCAATAAAATACGTCGAATGGTTAAAGGAAGCAATGCAAAACGCATTTGACTATGCACATGAAAATTTACAAAGTACTTTTCAGAAACAAAAGCATTATTACGATACTAAATTAAAGATAAGGTCGTTCGAACCAAAAACATTAGTACTACGTTGGTATCCACCGGAGGCAAATCAAAAACTTGGTTTAGGGTGGACAGGGCCCTATGAAATTGTCAGGAAGTTATCAGACATAACCTATGAAGTAAAAAGATGTAGTGACGGAAAACTAAAAATAGTACACGTAGACCATTTAAAATTACTCAAACAGAAATTAGAGTCAGATGAGGGACGGGGGGTGGACTTTAACTTAGAAGACAATTTTGCAATTGCTGAGGATAGCAATGCATCTGAGGAGGAAAGTGATGAAAGGGTTGAACCGAGACCCGAATCACCACGATTCAGTAGAAGGGGCAGACGCCTCAAGTCTAAAGTTATTTATAGTCCATAAATATAATAAACTAGATTAAATTAAAAAAAAGTTATTCATATTTAATTGACAATTAGTCTTTGTTGTTGGTGTTGTAGAGTCATCGTAAGAACTAAGAGAGTAACAAAATATTCATTTACATAAGTCCATGAACATAGATCCATGAATGAGAAGTTGAACTCGTTGACATAGATTGTCCTAAATAAATAATATTGTTTTTATACTCATATGAAATGGGTTATAGTAGAGATTATTGTACGTAATACATGCATACATATGTAATTTGAAACCATGGGCTACTGCTTTCGGTTGTGTATCGACTGTATTTGTACATGTAAGCAATAGTTGATATTGCACGAGTGATTGAGTGATGCACGATTTTGTACGTTGTGAGAAACTTAGTGAAATGTATTCACGTGAACATTAGACTAGAGAAAGGTCTTGTTCAGGAATACCAGGTATAAAAGTTTCAGTTTTTGTCGTGTTTATAAATTTGAAAGTATGTTATTATTTTTTAGGATTTATGTCAAGTTTCAACATGGACATTGACCATTTACAAGTAGATGTTCTAGACCTCATGGCTGAGGATGACTTTACTTCGAAGAGTCCGTCTTTGACTTGGACGTGCAGGACTTTGGCTATGTTGCCAACATGAAATGCCCCATTGCAGATTGCAATGTTCAAGGAACTTTCCCATCGAGGGCGAAATTCCAGCGCCATTGAGAAGAGCGTCACATTCGGGAGGTTCAGAAGTGGGCGTGCCCTCACCAAGGATGCCATGCACTGGTCAGAAGAAAATCCGACATGAAGAGTCACCTGAAATTCATTCATAAGCAGACTAATCCTTCCATCCTTGAAGCCATTATTGCCAAAGCAACCAGCCAGATGGTGAGGGCCACGAATTATATCGACCCTGGGCTTTTGAAATATAACTTCCGACGTGCCCAGACTTCCCAGACAGCCGGCGTTTCTTCCTCCACAGGATTCCCCTCGATGGCGAATGTTGCTCCCGGGACTGTGGTGATTCCTCCCCCGGTGACTGAGCCGTCCTCTTCGTTGGATCTGTCTTTGACGTTGGCACCGTCCTCTTCGTCGCTGGAACCGTCTTCTTCGTCGTTGGAGTCGTCTTCGTCGTTGGAACCATCTTCTTCGTTGGCACATTCGTCTTCGTCGTTGGCACCGTTATCTTGTTCGTTGGTGGAGCCGTCTTCTTGCTCGATGGTGGAATCTCCTCTTTCTTCGATGGAACCTGCAACACTAGCAACACAGACCAACTTCAAGAAAATATCCATTGCTGATTATTTAAAGAAACCTCAGTCCAGATCTACACAGACTCTTTCATATTGTGATGATGATTTTTATATCCCTCCCATACCTTCCACTGAGGACTCACTTCAAATATATATCGTTAAACTGGGTAGCCAGATAGATAGGATTGCCCGTGTGCGTTTGGTGGCGAAGGAGCGCTTAGAACAACTTCAAAAACCAGGATCGTCCCTCCGCGAACTGGAAAGCGAGAACCGCGCACTGAAGAGAAAGATATCGGAACTCCTGGAGCGCGAGGAACTTTTTCCAGAACAGTGAGACATTGGTATAATAAGTGTAATTCATTTTTATTAACTTTAATGTGTGAACTTTAATCAGTTTCATGTTGTTACTGTTTGCTTTGTCATTTTTATATCTTACTACTAGTATTTATTATATACTATGAGATATGTATATGTCTTATTGCTTATTATGACATGTCAGTATCATTAATTATGCTTTTTTATGTAGCATTAATACTTGTCCAGATTTTCATTGAATGTCCATTGAATATTTGAATTAATACTAGTAATTTAGACTAATGTACATGGTACATTAGGTCTTGGGAAGGGGGGAGTGTGACAGTTGAGATCTTGATTGAATATTTATTAATTAATATTCCAGTAATTGATTATTACTTTTGTACATTGACTGATATTAAATTAGCATAAGTCTATGTTTATTATGTATAAAATATACCTATTGCTATTTTGTTAGCGTAATTATACTTATTGTTCTATTGATTTTGCGCTAAACGTCATTTTTATGTTATGAGTATGACGTCACAGTACGTCCCGGCCCGGGTTAGCCCGACGGTATTATTACTGACGACTGTTGTAATTTTGGTGAGTGCTGATTTTTATACCGAAGGAAGTGAACGTGTTTAGAGGAGAGAGCGGTCTATATTTGACCTGTAAGCATTGTTATCATTGTTATAGATGTTTTATTATTGTAATTAAATAAACGGTTAAAACTGAAATCGATTCCTGTTAATTGATTCTGGGACTATTGGGCAACCGCCCGTTACACATGTATAAGGTGACCTCTAGTCTCCTTATTGATGTAAATATAAGGTGTCCTCTAGTCTTCTTATTATTGTACAATATAAGTGTCCATATTGTCTTCCTAATCATGTACAATATAATGTGACCTCTGGTCTCCATTTTGATATGCATCATTAGCTTACTTATGTTGATGGTATCTATACTGTTTTAAACACTCTTGTCTCCTTATAGAAATACTATACTAGATGACCTCCGGTCTCGGCATTGATATGACACATTATTTAATCATTCCGTTTGCAAGATCTTGTTCAAGGAGTATGGTGTAATAAATGTGATGTGACCAGCCAACAAGGATGCTCGCTCTTATGTATCTGATCTCATTTCTGGTATTTAGGAATCTGTGTGCTATGCCCTGTTCTCAAAACCCATTGTTAATAGAATTTTTTTTAGATCAATCTCTGTTTGGTATCTCAATCTATTTTTTCATTGTTTAGTATATGTTTGTATCCTGAATATCAATTAATTTGAAAACAAATTCAGGAATTGAAAACTGAATTTGGATTTAATTTTATTCTTATTTAAAGTTCTTAAAGAGTGTGGATTTTTCTTTTGTTAGAGAAACATAGGTAACCTTTATTGGAATCATGATATAAAATATCCAGAAATATATATATATATATATATACCAAAACACTGGATTTTTCTTAATATATATATATATATATATATATATATATATATATATATATATATATATATATATATATATATATATATATATATATATATATATATATATATATAATTTAAGAAAAATCCAGTGTTTTGGTACAGTAAAATATATCCAATGAAAAAAAGTCAGAAATCACAAATCTCGAAAATCATTTTTACTGTTAGCGCTTTCTGCCTAATGGCTCTTCAGACAGTTTTAATATAGGATTAAACGTTCTTTTTTCAGAATTTATCGATGTGTAAACTCTGCCTTTTTACTCACAAACTGAATAAAAGTGCGAAGCACTTTTATGTAAAGTTTGTGAGTAAAAAGGCAGAGTTTACACATCGATAAATTCTGAAAAAAGAACGTTTAATTCTTATAATTCCAATTACGAATTTTTTTAAATTATTAAAATTATTTCCCTTTGAGGCCGCCATACAATCCGTTATTTTGTACGGCGTAGGAATACTTTATGCCGCAAAGAAACGTATATACAAGATGAATATCAATAAAATCCAACTTAAACTGTCTAAACAATCAATAAATAAACTTATAAAAACTCACTGAATGTTGTTTAAGTCAACAAATATCGTAAATACGCGTATTCTCCAGAATAATTCGTCCTTGACCATGGTCATGTTGACATTTTAACAACAAGTTGAACAACGTCATAACGAAAGATGCAGACCGACGACGTCCTCGATTTGCTCTGGTTCGTTCAAAGATTTAGGGAGAATATGGGATCTGTAGGATGTAAACATGTGAATTTTATGCTAAAAAGACAAGAGTCTGAGGTACGTTTCTTTTCCCTGTCACAACGATACCAACTGAGCTGATATTGAACGTCTAGAAAATGACAGCATAATCAGCGATTTTTTCAAATTCACACTCATGATCCGACAGTGATATAAACATAATATTCCCGTCTGTCAGTCCTGTTTATCTTCTTTTCATTCATTCATTCGATCATTCATTCATTCATTTTTATTTCCTAGCTAAAACGGACTAGAAGTATCTGTTTTCAATGTTTTTACAACAGTCAAGAAAGTAGTTCTAATTGAAGAATTCATCGATGTGTAAACTTTTTCTTGAATTTGTTTTCGTCCAATCAAAAGACAGGGAATCAATAAATAAAATTAAGATTGGAATTATAGTAAAATATAAAATTGCTTAGTAACGTTCATAAGCACGACGTCAAGTATTGTCCATTGTGACGTCATAATAACGTTCATTGGATAGTCGGTTATTTTGGCGGGGATATAATTTTGGCCTATTTTTGCGATTTCTAAAAATTCACTAAAATAAAAACCGCTAAATTTGTAGTCTACACACCTTGCGTTTGTAAACTTCCCCATTTTTGAATGATGGTTAAGGCAAATCACCGGTGGAGCCATCATCAACAGGGGGGGGGGGTGAGGGGGGGGGGGGGGGGGGGGGGGGGGGGCAAGCAGCCTCTCAATGAGCATTTTCAGTAGTAAAAGTAGTGTCGGGAAAAAAGTGTTGCTACGTGCCTGGTCCCCCCCTCCCTGTTGCTACGTGCCTGACCATGCATATAAATGTTATGCATAGAAGTACAAAACTACCTATACATATAATAAAATGGGTCAAGCAAGACTGAAGTGTGAGTCAATTCTATCTATATAATAACAGTACGTACATTGGGTAACGCGGGGGATCGCTAAAAAGTATAATTATTTGAATGGAAAACGGAAACGACAACTTGATTTGATACATCTTTTTTGATTTCTTCCAAAATATTGCATTGTGGATATTCTCCTCATCTTTTTAACCACACCATCCTCTGTATGTTTTATCCCAAGCTCACCAGGACATATCGTATCGACAGTTTTTAAGCTGTTGATTTTGGTGAAATCTTGTGATTTCAAATTGTCCAAAAGTTCCTGGCAATATCCACATCTGATTTACACCATTTCTTGAATATATTTTTGCACAGTACTCAGTAACAGTACAGTGCTCTACTAAGAAATCAGCAATACCCGTTTTATCTACATAAATAAGGAAAGTAGATGTGAATATTCAATCTAAGAGGGGCTCAAATTGTATACTGTAAATTGGTTTAATTCCACGGTGTTAAAATTTCACGATATCTCAAAAAGTACCAAAACGTAAAAAAATTCCCTGAGTTGCAAATTTATAAATGTATAAAAAATAAAAGTCTCCTTTGGAAATATTGATCAAAAATATTATTATCCGTAACATCTTCAATAACAGCGGGTAGATCATTTCAGAAAACTTCGAAATCGTCTCATCTTAAACCATTTTTCTTTTGTAGAGGGACAAGAGGGTACCGTCTTCCCGTATGGAAACTTTGAGTATGATCGGCACGCTCCTGTCCGTATTTCCCAGGAAGAGAGCGTGTGTCGCCGGCGGGTCTGTGTGGTCTGTAGGTCCAATAAACTGAAGACAACGAGCGGCGGAATGATACAGTCTCGGTGGAAATGTCCGGAATGAAGTGCCGAGGAAACCGGAACTGCTACGCTCAGTACCATGCCTCAGTTTTCAAAATTCCTTTTGAGAGTGCTTTGTCTCTTAGCCGGTTTTTTCAACCTCCTGAAAAGACAGCTATGACTGTATTATATCCTAGTGATATAAGGTGATTATTGGAAATCGTGTAATGGGTTTGTATAGAGAAGAGAATAAAAAATTATTATTAAAAAAATTCTGACAATGATACAGTCTTAAACCATTTTTTTCTTCAGAAAATTGCGTTGTGTTGAGTTTGTGTTATAATAAAATTAAGTAACATTTTTTGTTACTTATGTCTCTTTTATTTTTCAAAGATGTGTGATTGAAATAAAAGTGGATTTTTTTTTTATAGTTGTGGATATGCTAAATGAACCCATATACATGTACTAGTAACTATTTGTAAAGTTTCTTACCTCTGAATGTTTTAGCAATGTTTTAATTTTCCCAAAGACACCTGAAGCTTTTCTAAACATACAAGGAACGTTTGTTGAAGAATTGAGAGCCATGAAAATATCCTTAAGGTAGACGGAATTTATTTCCACCCTCATAATTTTAATGGTTTAAATGCATATACTTTCATTTAACTATATCAATTAATAAACTATCACTGTCTTTCCCATTTCATATATCAAAATAAAGTAGAGACTTAGTGCTTTTATTTCCTGTAATAAAATTGCTTTTTGAGAATCTAAGTATTGGAAAACAGGCTTTGAGAAAATGCAATGTTCTTAAACAAAAAATAGAATATGAGCACAGCCCACAATCCAAAAATTAAAACACGTTTTTTAATCTTACGAAACATATCTCATTATGTAATTGCATATTTTGGACTAGAGGTTGTGCTCTAAATGAAATATTGAAAAAAGAATTTCGAAGGAATTTACAGGATATGGGGAAAATGACGCATTTTATGACGTCATAATACATTGACTAAAGGGAAAATTACGTCATGTTCAATAGATACATGGTTACAAATAGTCCAAGTTAAATATACTGAATTTTCAACTTAAACTGAGCTGTTTTGATTTTTCCGAAATTCTCAGGGCCAAAAATGATTCTAAGTGCTTCTTGCACTTTACCAATTATTGTAAAAAATGTATAGGTTCCCCTATTTTTTAAGACTGGAGAAATCAATCATTAGAAGTATATATGCCAACATGAAAATGTCGTAATTTTTTTCTTTTCTTAGAGAACAGTACTATGAACATTTTATAAATTATATAAAAACTGGTTCAAATACATAATTCTGATGCTTAAAAGGAGATGGGTGAACTTTACGCGAAATAAGCTCTTAGGGCAACAAACATGGACGTGAAAAATTAAATCTCAATTATATCAAAATTTTCCTTAATACTTCATCTAACATTAAAGTATACTTTATGTAAAGTATCTACAACTTGCAAAAATATCATGAAGATTGAAGTTATTTGCCTATGAAATATTATACACACACGAAAGAGGACAAAACGGTTAATTTTTTCACACTAAAACACTATGTTTCGATATAAGTGGGTCTTCGCTCCATTATTTTGAAAGTTAATCCTCAAAATATGCATACAAATATACATATTTTGGTTTCTAAAATTATGGAACAAAGACCCACTTTTCTTTAAAAATATAATTTTATGACATAACTTTCTTATCTTTCCGAGAAATACTTGAAGTCCACTAAGTCAATGGTCAATGCCACTCTTCTTCAGGACTTGTGTAGCGTATTGGTTAGCATGCTAGTCTCAATAGAGAATGCTACTAAGGATTTTTATTGCCAGGGTTCGAACCCAATGGATACCACATTATTTTTAGCTCACCTCGACGAAGTCGAGATGAGCTTATGCTATACTTCCGGCGTCGGCGTCCCAGGTTAAAGTTTTAGGAGCAGGTCCATTCCCAAGTAACTATAAGCCCTACCTGAACCAAACTTGCATGGATGACGCATCTAGGGATGTACACTACCAGACTTGCTTCGGATGCTGGATCTGACCTACATTTCTAGATGAGTGACCAGGTTAAAGTTTTTGGAGCAGGTCCATTCCCAAGTAACTATAAGCCCTACCCGGACCAAACTTGCATGGATGATGCATCTAGGGATGGACATTACCAGACTTGCTTTAGATGCTGGATCTGACTTACATTTTCCAGATGAGTGACCAGGTTCAAGTTTTTGCAGCAGATCAATTCCCAAGATGAGTGACCAGGTTCAAGTTTCTGGAGCAGGTCCATTCCCAAGTAACTATGAGCCCTACCCAGACCAAACTTGCATGGATGATGCATATAGGGATGGACACTACCAGACTTGCTTCGGATGCTGGATCTAACCTACATTTTCCAGATGAGTGACCAGGTTAAAGTTTTTGGAGCAGGTCCATTCCCAAGTAATTATAAGACCTACCTGAACCAAACTTGCATGGATGATGCATCTAGGGATGGACACTACCAGACTTGCTTCGGATGCTGGATCTGACCTACATTTTCATTCCCGAGGAACTATAAGACCTACCCGAACCAAACTTGCAGGGATGATTCATCTAGGGATGGACACTACCAGACTTGTTTCGGATGCTGGATCTGACCTACTTTTTCATTCCCAAGTAACTATAAGCCCTACCTGAACCAAATTTGCATGGATGATGCATCTAGGGATGGACACTACAAGACACTACAAGACTTGCTTCGGATGCTGGATATGACCTACATTTTCCCAAGTAACTATAAGCCCTACCTGAAGCAAACTTGCATAGATGATGCATCTAGAGATGGACTCTACCAGACTTGCTTCGGATTCTGGATCTGACCTATATTTTCATTCCCAAGGAACTATAAGCCCTACCTGAACCAAACTTGCATGGATGATGCATCTCGGGATGAACACTACTAGACTTGCTTCGGATGCTGGATCTGACCTATATTTTCATTCCCAAGTAACTATAAGCCCTACCTGAACCAAACTTGCATGGATGATGCATCTAGTTATGGACACTACCAGACTTGCTTCGGATGCTGAATCTGACCTATATTTTTCATACAAGAGACCAGGTTAAAGTTTTGGGAACAGATTTATCCCAATGAACTTGAAGTCATTGATATCTGCAGTATTAACAAATTTAATTTTTTGAATATTGTTTACACTATACATGTTTTTCATGCTACATGCGTAGAAATGTGTATATGCCCTGTACGGGGTTAAACACAACTTGCAAGAATATTGCTGTTGGGATAAATACTAGAGATTAAAAAAATATTATGTGAGATTTGCATTACTTACACTGATAACATTCGTGGAGGCGAGCTTCGTAATCTTTGATTACTGAGTACCTATGTTTAGCTATCTATACCGTCGGTGTCGGCGTTAGCGTCGGCGTCCCGGTTAAAGTTTTAGGAGCAGGTAAGTTCCCATGTAACTATAAACCCTTCCTGGACTAAACTTGCATGGATGATGCATCTAGGGATGGACACTACCAAACTTGTTTGGGATGCTGGATGTGACCTACATTTTCCAGATGAGTGACCAGGTTAAAGTTTTTGGAGCAGATCCATTCCCAAGTAACTATAAGCTCTACCCGGACTAAACTTGCATGGATGATGCATCTAGGGATGTACACTACCAGTCTTGCTTCGGATGCTGGATGTGACCTACATTTACCAGATGAGTGACCAGGTTAAAGTTTTTGTAGCAGGTCTCATTCCCAAGTAACTATAAGCCCTACCCGGACCAAACTTGCATGGATGATGCATCTAGGGATGGACACTACCAGGGTTTTCGGATGCAGGATGTGACCTACATTTATCAGATGAGTGACCAGGTTCAAGTTTTTGGAGCAGGTCCATTCCCAAGTAACTTTAAGCCCTACCCGGACCAAACTTGCATGGATGATGCATATAGGGATGGACACTACCAGACTTGCTTGGGATGCTGGATGACCTACATTTACCAGATGAGTGACCAGATTAAAGTTTTTGGAGCAGGTCCATTCCCAAGTAACTGTAAGCCCTACCTGGACCAAACATGGTGATGCATCTAGGGATGGACACTACCAGACTTGTTTCGGATGCTGGATCTGACCTACAATTACCAGATTAGTGACCTAAGGTTATTGCCAAGTAACTATAAGCCCTATCCGGACCAAACTTGCATGGATGATGCATCTAACGATGGACAATCGAATCTTGCTTCGGATGCTGGATCGGACCTACATTTTCCAAACGAGTGACGAGGTTAAAGTTTTTGGAACAGGTCAATCCCCAATGAATTTTAAAATCTATTTAAACAGACCTTGCTTGAATATTGTTGTCAGAATAAATACTAACTTTTAAGAAAATATGATGTGAGATTTGCATTACCTAAACTGATAACATTCGTCGAGGTAATCTTTGATTACCTATGTTTATTCCCCGCCATGAATATGGCCGGGGCATTTAGTGTTTGTCATGTCCGTCTTCCGTCCTTCCGTCTTTCTTTCCTCCATATGCTGATAGATATTGATGAGAGCTATGCAACTGCATTTTGTGACCTTGACCTTTCCTTTGACCTTGACCTCACTTTTTCTTAAATTAGAGTTTAGCTCAGTTTTAAAGAAACCATTCAAGATGATGTTGTCAAACTTCACATGTTGTTACATACTGATGAGAGCTATGCAACTGCACCAACCTTTTTGATCTTGACCTTTCCTTTGACCTTGACCACACTTTTTCTTGCATTAGTATTTAGCTCTTTTTTTAAGAAACCATCCCAAGATATTTTTTTTCAAACTTCATGTGCTGATACATAATGATGAGAGATATTCAACTGCATCAACAATTTTTACCTTTCCTTTGACCTTGACCTCGCTTTTCTGAAATTAGTGTTTAGCTCAGTTTTAAAGAAACCATTCAAGATGGTGTTATCAAACTTCACATGTTGTTACATACTGATAAAAGCTATGCAACTGCATTGACATTTTTGACCTTGACCTTTCCTTTGACCTTAACCACACTTTTCTTAAATTGGTATTTAGCTCAGTTTTTAAGAAACCATCCAAGATATTTTTTTTCAAACTTCATGTACTGATACCATAATGATGAGAGCTATTCAACAGCATCAACATTTTTTACCTTGACCTTTCCTTTGACCTTGACCTCACTTTTCTTAAATTAGTGTTTAGCTCAGTTTTAAACATCTCATTTAAGATGGTGTTATCAAACTTCACATATTGATACATACTGATGAGAGCTATTCAACTACCTCAACCTTTTTTACCTTGACCTTTCGTTTGACTTTGACCACACTTTTATTTCAATCATTTTTAGCTCAGTTTTAAAGAAACCATCCAAGATAATTTATCAAACTTCATATACTGATGAGAGATATTCAACTGCATCAGCATTTTTTTACTTTGTCCCTTCCTTTGACCTTGACCTCACTTTTCCTAAATTAGTGTCAAACTTAATATGCTGATACATTCTGATGTAAGCAATTTAACTACATCAACATCTTTGACCTTATTTTACCTTGACCTCACTTTTATCAAATTTATGTCAGTTTTAAAGAAACCATTTTATATTTTTTTTTTCAACCTTATATGCTGATACATACTGATGAGAGCTTTTCAACTTCAACATTTTTAGCTCACCTGAGCTGAAAGCTCAAGTGAGCTTTTCTGATCACATTTTGTCCGGCGTCCGTCTGTCTGTCAGTCTGTCTGTCCGTCTGTCTGTCTGTCTATCTGTAAACTTTTCACATTTTCGACTTCTTCTCAAGAACCGCTGAGCCAATTTCAACCAAACTTGCCACAAAGTATCCTTGGGTAAAGGGGATTCAAGTTTGTTAAAATGAAGGGCCACGCCCTCATTCAAGGGGAGATAATTGGGAATTAATGAAAATTTGATGGCATATTTTAAAAATCTTCTTCTCAAGAACCACTGTGCCAGGAAAGAAAACTTATGGGGAAACATCCTCAGGTAGTGTAGATTCAAGTTTATTCAAATCATGATCCCCGGGGGTAGGGCGGGGCCAAAATGGCTGACCTAAGTTTTACATAGAAATATATAGGAAAATTCTTTAAAAATCTTCTTCTCAAGAATGACAAAGCTATAATTCATCATATTTATATGGAAGCATGCTCAGGTAGTGTAGATTCAAGTTTGTTCAAATCATGACCCCTGGGGGTAGGGCGGGGCCAAAATGGCCGACCAAAATTTTACATAGAAATATATAGGAAAATTCTTTAAAAAACCTTCTTCTCAAGACTGACAAAGCCATAATTCATTATATTTATATGGAAGCATGCTCAAGTAGTGTAGATTCAAATTTGTTCAAATCATAACCCCCAGGGGTAGGGTGGAGCCAAAATGGCCGACTAAAGTTTTTAAAGATATATATATATAGGAAAATTCTTTAAAAATCATTTTCTAAAAAACAGCAAATCCATGATTGGTCATGGGACTACTTTTGGATTTAAACTTAACAATAAAAAGCCATTTTCTACTTTTTCCTACCCTTAGTGCTCAGGTGAGCGATGTGGCCCATGGGCCTCTTGTTTGATCTTGGCCTTTCCTTTGACCTTGACCTCACTTTCCTAAACAGTGTCAAACTTCATATGGTGATACATACTGATGTAAGCAATTCAAATGCATCAACATTTTTTACCTTGACCTTTCATTTGACCTTTGACCTCACTTTTCAGAAATTAGTGTCGAACTTCATATGCTGATACATATTAATGTAAGCAATTCAACTGCATCACTTTTCAAGATATTCTGATCAGATTAAATACAAAATTTCATGTTGCATTACTAATATACTCTCGGCGGGGCATTCATGTCCTATGGACATATTTCTAGTTTTTTATATAAAAGAATATTTTTTTACGAAAATTTTTCCTCGGAAATTTTTGTTAATCGCGATTTCATAAAAATCAATAATGAGAGCTTAACTCTAAATACTAAATTCACAGTTTGAATATAATCTTTGTATGTCTGAAGCTAGTGGGCTTTCTGCACGCCAACTTCGCCTATCTCCTTTCAAAATACTGGCTACTGAGATATTTTTGAATTTTCAGTATTAGGGAAACTATTTTTCATTAGAAGTACATTCAAGAAAATACCTGAATGAAGATTCCTGATAAGGAGTTACTGCCCTTGACAACATTTTTTAAAGATTGAATAATAAAAAAAGAAAATATTCTTTTTTTTTTTTTTTTTTTTAAATACATAACAATTTTTGTAATAACACCTATTGAAAAGTATTCTTAATCTTTCAAAATATGCTGTTCTACTGGGTAACAGTTTTTGCAAAAACCTATGAAGTCATAGGAAGATGGAAAATCGTAAATACTGTTTTCTTTAAATCTTTTATAGATTTATTTTGTACAAATTCTCCTATGAAAGGCATATTCGACTTAAAATATGACATTTCTTTTCCCAAACTCCTAATATTTCTATATTTCCACGCTTTACGAAAGTGTATTTGAAGCTGAAGGTTCTGTTGTCCCAATAAAATTACTTTCCAGGCTAAACGGATATCCCTCTTCTTCGTTGGTGTCTACGAGTCGGACTCGAAAAGAATAGGATGAACTTGCCTTCAGACCGGAAACACAGGCTTGCGATGCATCATGGGATATTAAATCTTTGAATGTTGTCCATTGCCCTTCAGGCATTTCTTTGTACTGTACATGATATTTAAATTGTGGAGACAAATTAGGCACTGCTTTCCACTGTATTGTTACGTTATCATAATTTGTTTCTACCAAAACAGGCTCTCCTGGAGTCATCCCATCTTCATCTTCCTTCAAAGTCAAAACCAATAATTTGAATTATATAACTACATAATTAATTTAGTATTAATAATTTAAAGTTAATTAACAACTTACCATGTCAAAATTAGAAAACAGGTCACCAAGATCCGAATGGGCGTACAAGTTGCTTCAAAAAATTAAAAGAACAAGCAAATTCAAAGAATTGTGGTCACCCGCTTTCGGTGTGGTTGTGGTTGAGGTGTCATTTTTAAGACGTATTGCGTCAAATATAAATGCCCTATTATATGTCATTCAGAAGTTATTACCAAAGTTGATTTTCTTTAAAATTAGGTCAAAAGTGAAGGTCATGATCAAGGAACAGAAATCATAGGATGCTGGGAAATATCTTTTCACAAGTAGTGCACATGTCAAGTATCTCTTCTCAATCAAAAGTTATAAGGAAAAATTAATATTTTTGATAAGTAGGTCAGACTTCAAGGTCAAGGTCACAAGATCAAAAATCAAAATGTTTTTGGAAAGGTATTTTCACAAGCAATACACAGGTTTAATATGAAAGTCCTATGTCTTCTCATGCAATAGTCATCACAAAGGATTTAGTTTTTGAAACCTAGGCCGAACTTCATAGTCACGAGGTCAAAAATCAAAGTGTATTTAGAAAGGTCTTGTCAAAGATGATAATCATATGTAGTATGAATGCCCTATTTATTCTCATTCAAAAGTTATGGCCAATTTTAAACTGTTTTTTTTTAAAGTAGGTCAAACTTCAATGTCAATGTCACGGGGTAAAAAATAAACTTGCTTGTGACAGGTAATACACATGTTTGATATGAAAACCCTATCTCTTCTCATTTAACCCCTTCCATGACAAAGATTTCAGCATTTCTAAACGAACTGATATAATGATTTCAACGCATTTTTTCGGTATTTCATGTACTTTTTGTATATACCAATGTATATATATATTCTGAAAGTAATTATTGTGTAGTTTCTGAAAATGATTATAAAAATATCATTTTAGTTGCCATGGCAACGAAATACACCATAATCAAGCTGGAATTTTCATTTAGAATTTTTACATATTACGTGTTACCACCACAGTGATTTCGATAATGGCAAAATCGCTCGAATAGTGCGAAAAGTTTAACCCGAGCTAGCAAAAAACTGGTACAACCAATAAAAAAATTTTCTGTTTGATATTTATCGTAATTATTTTCTCTTTCTAACAGTGCAAGAATTATTCTGATATTTGCAGTATTTAAGAAGTTATGAATGTTTGTTCACACTATGCTCGTTTTTCAAGTCAGATACATAGAAATGCGTATATGCCATGAAAGGGTCAAAACTATTGATATCCCAGTGAAGGTCTTGTCACAGGAATAAAAAAAATCCAGAGCACAAAGCGTCAACAAGTTATGGACAAGTGTTTTGAAAAAAAATTGCTACATCAAGTCACACTCCAAAGTCAAAGTGAGAAATGTGGATCTTTATATCATCACAACCTGTACAACTCTGTATAAGGTCACTTACTTACTGTGTTACGAATTTATCACACTAAAGACCTTAAATAGATTGATTTTGATGAAAATCATATACTTCAGTATTACATCTGGACAGTTATGGCTAAGTACAAAAAATAAACAAACAATTGGAGAAAACGTTAGTAGTATAAGGCGTCTGGCCGGCTGGGTCAACTGAGTGCACTTTTGGGGCTGAGGGGGATAGCTGGGTCAACTGAGTGCACTTTTAGGGTTGGGGGATAGCTGGGTCAAGGGAGTGCAGCTCCTGTGGGGGAGGATAGCCGGGTCAAGCGAGTGCAGCCCCTGTGGGGGGATAGGCGGGTCAACAGAGTGCAGCCCCTGGGGGGATAGGTGGGTCAAGGGAGTACAGATTAGGGGGTTCTAGGGATAACCGGGATCAATGCAGTACATATAGCCCCCTAAATACGGGGGTGTGTTTACACTGTGTTTACATTATACACTATACGCTGCTGCTACTACGATTTTGGCAGCGAGTCAAAAGAATGTGATTATGACGTCACGCTTCACAGTCTAGACAGTCTAGCCTAACCAGTTCAAACTGGATTTTCTGAAAACAATAACAAAAGACAGGTGATAACAAGGCAATTTTATTCAGAATTCAGAAATCTATTCTCCAAATGTTGTTTTTCGTGTCAGCAATAAAGGGAATGCGACAATATATATACACTGTATAAGTCTCTGGAAGAATTCCTTGTTTCTTTCTATGTTCGAATTCACGAAAACAGCTTTCAATCTGGTTTTTCCATCCACTTTCCTTACAATAACAACTGAGCACCCATTTGTATCTTTGATAAAATAAATAACCATTTTTTCTCTTCAGACAGTATTGGTCCTCTCTGGTGTCATAATCTTCAGGATCCAATTCCACTCTTTTTACCAACCACACTCTTTTTTGGTATCTGGGACTAAATATTCTATGGCGTTTATAAAAATCCTGGATCGCTTCTTCTTTAGTTTTCATCCATTTTCCAAAGCTTGATCCATTGACTGACCAACAATACTCCGTTTTCTTTGTCATATTTTTTATCTGCTCCATTTTTTTACCTGTGTCGAATTCAGAATGCTAACGAAGTGTGAACGTCAATGTCCAGCGCAGGTTTATATACCTGCTGTGTGCCGTGTGCAAAAATACGTTTTACCTGCGTTTTCTTATATACCTGTTGCATCACCTGTAAAGGGCCGTGTGCAAAAAATATGCTGACTACACAGGTAATACTTGGCAGCGATTCAAGTTTGTTTAGGGCCGTGTGCAAAAAAAAAAAATATGCTTACCTATGCATTGTGACGTCATCCACTGTATAAATACTGAATTTCTCCTACTTTCAGCTCATTCTACAGTCAGAGCCAGCTCCCTGCCTGTGGTGGGTCATGGATTCTACTAGAGAAAAACAGTTACATGCTCAGCGATTATTAGAATGGAAAAAAAGGGAGAGCGAATTAGATCAAATTCTTGATGAAAATAAAGAGCGAGAATTAGAGCTTAGGAAAAGAAATGCGGTAAGATTACAGAGAAGAGCTCTACAAGAAAAACAACGACAACAACAACTACAACAACAACGACAACGACAACTACGGGAGAGAGAATCAAATCAAATTCTTGATGAAAATAAAGAGCGAGAATTAAAGCTTCGGAAAAGAAATACCATACTATTACAGAGAAGAGCTCAACTAGAAAAACAACGACAGCAACAGCAAAGGACTAGGGCGCATGAGGGGTCAAAGTTACCTATTCATTCACCACCCAAACCCAAGGCCATATCCCAGTATTATCGAGTCAAAGTGAATCAAAGGGTGCGCTCTAAAAAATTTAAAGCTCAACAGGATTTTTACACTGTGATTTTTAAGGAGTTTCCAGAGGAAGAAAACAGAGGATTTGTTCGGCGATTATTCAGAGACATGTTACAAACTTTCAAATCGAAAATGCAGTGTAATCCTAACGATTACCTCCGCCTGAACATACGCCACAAATCTCTGGAATCAGAGATTTGGTACGAGTTTACTCAATGTAAACATTTTAACGAGGACGTCATTTTAGACAAGATTGAAGCCGTGCAACAATCCAGAAAGGAGTTCAAACTGGGCGACGGGGGCATGGAATTTGATATGTTTCGGGTCAAGTATCCCGAGGGAAGTGGTGGCCAGAAAACCAAACATTTACAAGTGAATAAGGAGACTTTTAAGAACAATAAAAGAGCCATCGTTCGGATCGTCAATCCCTGGGATAAATTTTGTTTAGCTAGAGCCATCGTCGTCACTCGATTACACAGTCAAAAACCCGAACATCCAGACCCCGAATGGGAAAAACAATGGAAACGCATGAGATTAGGAGATGTAAGAGCCAATGACCAGAAACGAGAAGCCATAGCCCTCATGGAACAGGCCGAGTGTGATATCACTCAAGCTTGTGGATATGCAGAGTGGACGAAATTACAACAGGTGTTAGCTCCCCAGTATCGACTGAAAATATTTCAGTTCAAGTCTACTTCGACTAAACTCACCTTAGAGCGCATCTTCAAAGGCTGGGGAGACGGAACTTGTTTGAACATATTGTTAGACGACCATCATTACGATGCCATCATATCCATGCCGGGAGTAACGGGGAACCAATATTACTGTGATCATTGCGACGTGGGGTACAGTCATGTCACAGACCATCGCTCCAAGTGTCCTCATCGCTGTACCTTTTGTTTAGGACAACACCCTAATTGTCCCGATGAAGGGATCGAGATTAAATGCCAGGAATGCCATGGAATGTTTAAGAACAGGACCTGCTACGAAAATCATTTAAGACCCCATAGTAAGAAGACCACCACTACTGTCTGCAATTTAATGGAACAATGCGAGAAGTGTCAGTCCTGGATACCTAAGAAATTATTCCCTCATCACAAGTGCGGAGGACAGAAACAGTGTAAGATCTGTAAGAAAATCGTCGATACCGATCATCAGTGCTACGTACAACAGGAGCCCAAGAAGAAGAAGAAGGGGAAAGGGACCTTAGAGTTTTACATCTATTTCGATTTCGAATGCACTCAGGAAACCGGCATTCACATCCCTAATCTGTGTGTGGCACACCGCGTCTGTCAACATTGCAGTCACTTACCCATAGACCAACCCTGTCCTCATTGTCAACACATGGGACCCCGTCAGCACCTATTTCAAGGACCAGACACCTTAAAGAAGTTCATGGACTGGTTATTACAACCCACTACAGGTACTAAGAATTCCACTTTAGTACACGACGAGGCCATTATCATCGCCCATAACTTCAAAGGCTACGACGGACAGTTCATTTTGAATCACCTGGTGCATTCCTCTTGCCTGAAACCTAACGTCATCATGAACGGCAGTAAGATCTTATACATGGAAATATGCGGACTGAAATTCATCGACTCGTATAGTTTCTTACCGTTTGCATTAGCCAAGATGCCCTCCGCTTTCGGATTCGACGAATTGAAGAAAGGCTATTTCCCCCACTTTTTCAATACGGAACAGAACCAGAATTACGTAGGACCTTATCCACCGGCAGCTTTCTACAAACCGGACGAAATGTCTACCAGTGGACGAAAAGCTTTTTTTGAATGGTACGACCAACAGAGGGGAAAAGTGTTTGATTTCCAGAAAGAGTTTGTAGGGTATTGTGTCTCGGACGTCGACATTTTACGCCGATGCTGTGCAAAGTTTAGAGCCACCCTCAAGAGTTTGGTCAATGTGGACCCTTTCCAGGAATCCATCACTTTTGCCAGTGCTGCTAATTTAGCCTACCGTCGACAATTCATGCCTGAAGAGACCATAGCCATCATTCCGAACCTCGGGTATCAACCGGCACGACAATATTCGGCTAAAGCCTGTCGGTGGCTCACCTGGATGAGTCAACAGACTGGATGTCACATACAACATGCCAGAAACGGGGGCGAAATCCAGATCGGAAATTATACCGTCGACGGATACCAGGAAGCGACTCGCACCGTCTACGAATTTTACGGGTGCTATTGGCACGGATGCCCCACCTGCTATCCCAGTTTACAGACCGAAACTCATCCTCATCGGACCCAATTTACTTACCAGCAATTACACGAAGAAACCCTCAGAAGGACTGGCGATTTAGAAGACATGGGGTATACCGTCCGTGGTATCTGGGAGCACGATTTCGATCAGCAAGTGCAAAAAGATGAGAGTTTACAGCAATTTGTAGGAAACCTGGACATTCCCGATCCTTTGAAACCTCGAGAAGCCCTGTACGGAGGTCGGACCAATGCCACCCGATTATATTGTGAGGAAGGGGACATGAGATACGTGGACGTTTGTTCCCTATACCCTTACGTGTTGAAACACAGACCATTTCCCGTAGGGCATCCCGAGATCATCACAGACGAGTTCCAGGACGTGAGAAGTTATTTCGGTCTCATTCACTGTCGGGTCTTACCTCCCCGAGACCTCTATCACCCCGTATTACCTTATCGGACGGGAGGCAAGTTATTATTTCCCTTATGTCGCACGTGTGCCGAACGACAGGACTCTACGTCTCAAGATCGATGTCCACACACCGACCAGGAACGTAGTCTCACGGGTACTTGGGTGACGACCGAATTACATAAAGCCCTAGACATGGGATATACCTTAGATCGAATCTACGAAGTATGGCATTTTAAAGAAAGCAGTCAGGATTTATTCAGATCTTACATCGATACCTTCCTCAAGATCAAACAGGAAGCCTCCGGATTTCCCCCCGACTGTAAGACCTCAGAACAAGAACAAGATTACATATATCAAGTCTTCGACAAAACAGGCATCCGAATGGACATTCTCAGTATCGAGAAGAATCCAGTGAGAAGAACCATTGCTAAACTCTTTTTAAATTGTCTGTGGGGAAAATTTGCTCAACGCTTGTTATTACCCAAAACCAGATACTTGGACGAAGAAGAGGAATTACAGCAACTCTTACAAGATTCGACTCTCGACATCAAGGGCATGCAACTCTTAGTCAATAAAGAGGACTCCAATGAAGACAAGATGCTAGTGAATTATCAAGACAAACAGGAATTCGTCGAAGAATGTCCCTTTGGAAACGTGGTCCTGGCTTGTTTTACTACCGCGCATGCCCGCTTACACCTCTACGAGACTTTACAACCTTTAGGAGATCGGGTCCTTTATTTCGATACGGACAGTATCATTTACCAACATCGGGAAGGAGCCTTTAATCCTACCTTGGGTAATAGTTTAGGAGAATGGACCGACGAATTAGACGGGGATCACATCATCAAATTCATGTCGGCAGGCCCTAAAAATTATGCTTACCGGACGGCCAAAGGAACCGAGGTTCATAAAGTCAAAGGAATCACTCTCAACCATCGTACCTCCCAGATCGTGTGCCCAGAGACTTTAGAAAAAATGCTCAAAGGAGAAATAGAGGAAGTCACAGTCCCTTATCCCGACAAAATCCAGAGGACTCGTGATCATGAGCTCGTGAACAAACCATTAGAGAAAAAGTATAGAATTGTATATGATAAGAGACAATTGTTACCCTCTTATAACACTTTACCTTATGGTTATTGATATGTTGATATGTTTGACTTTTTGAATTAAAAAAAAAAAAAAATTGAATTGTTTTTTTTTATGTGTTGTTGTTTTTCTTCTTCCCTATAAAAAGGGGAGCAATACAAATCAAAAGTTCAGTCATGACTGAGAAATTGCTAGATCAACCCATGCGTTATCCCCAGTATGCTCGGCTCTCAAAGAGAGAAGCTACTTTTGAGCAGGGATGGCCAGAACCTCTCTTAGGAAAAATACCAGACCTAGCTCGAGCCGGGTTTTACTACAGGGGAGTGAAAGATAACGCTACCTGTTTTCATTGTGGAATGATTTTTAGTAATTGGGATCCCGAGGACGATCCTTGTGTAGAACATGCTTATTGGAACCCCAATTGTCCTTACATCAATCTGTATAAGGGACGAGGGTGGGTGATGAATGTGTTTATTGCGGGTTTAGATCAGCAGGGATATAAACCTTTACCTGAGATCAAACCTCTACTGAACCCACAACCAGACGTCCAGGCTCGAGGAAAATGTCACATTTGTTTAGACGAGGAATTACAAATCGTTTTTCTACCTTGCGGACACGTGTGCTGCTGTGCTTTGTGTGCTCCTTCCTTTCAGTTTTGCCCCATCTGTCGAGGCGAGATTCAACAGTCCAAACGCCTATTTCTGTGTTAACTATAAATAAGACCCTGAACCCAACTTTTCCTTCATTGATCAACATGTATTCCGAGGAGACACCCCTCCCTTCTTTTCAATTGAAACACGAGTTTACCATGGTGGTTGCTGGACCCTCGAAATCGGGCAAAACAGAATTCGTCAAGACATTAGTGAACAATCTAGACTGGATCACCCCCATGCCCGAAAAAATCGTCTGGTGTTATCGGGAATGGCAACCCGCTTACACTTCTTTAAAAGAGAAGGTATCTTTCATCCGAAATATTCCAGAAGACGACGAGAAATTAGTAGCCAATTTGAGTGTGCCCCATTTACTCATTTTTGACGACATGATGGGAGGAAAAGCCATCGAATCTATTGTGGATTGGTTTACCCGTAAAGCGCATCATCGGAATACCAGTGTGATTTACATCACTCAGAATTTATTTGATCGAGCTGCTTCTCATCGCACCATTAGTTTGAATGCTCATTATTTAGTCTTATTCAAAAATCCCAGAGACAAATCTCAGATCAGTGTGTTGAGTCGTCAGCTAGCTTTACCTCATTTGATGTCTGCTTATCAAGAAGCCACCCAGATACCTCACGGATATCTTCTCGTGGACTTGAGTCCCCAGACCCCAGACCAATACCGATTGAGAAGTCGAATGTTTGAAATGTTGACTGTACACATGCCTCAAGAGTATAAATAAAAGTGTTTCACACTCTTCTGAGTCATTGTTCATTTCAATCTCATCATGGCTCCATCAGCCAAGAGTAAATTAGTGAGAACCTTACGACGTTTACAGCGGGAACGAGATCCCGCGAAGCGAGCCCATTTAATCGAATTAGGGCGTAAAGCCTTATTGAATTGGTTTGCCATGGGAGCTCGCAATTTAATGAAAGGGGTCTTACCTATCAATAAACAGACCCAAAAGTTTATTAATAATCATCGTCAAGATTTAAAGATCATTGCCGATCAATCGGCCAGTGATCAAGACAGAAAAACAGCTATTTTAAAACGCGGAGGTGCTGGATTTCTAGGTGGAGTCATCATTCGTCATTTATTTAAATGGAATAGTCCTAAAAAACGGCGGGTTCGTCGTTTAAAGAGTGTAGTGGTAAGAGTCGATAATAAGAAACAAAGAGTGTTTCCGGATTGGATGGTCCGTGTCGGAGGAGCAGCTCAAAAGAGCAGAAAAAAGAAGAAGAGAAAAGCCCCTCCCAAGAAGAAAAAAGCCCCTCCCAAGAAAACAGCGAAAAGGCGAAAATCTGCTCCTCAAACTCTAGCTCAACGTAAAGCCATGCCCGAAAGTTTAAAAAACGAAATCAATCAGTATTTTAAGGAACAAAGACAAAAGACCATAGGAGAATTGCTCAAGAAACAAGCAGAACTGAGAATGGATCGTGCTATGGGACCCATAGGCAGTCAAAGAGCCAGTGATTTAGAAGTGTTTCCTCGAGTGAATGTGGGCATTCCCTCCTCCTCCTCCTCCTCCCCTGGAATTAAAGTTCCCATTCATGTCCCTAAAATCACACGTTTTCAACCCTTGACGGCCTCCACCCCTCAACTACCTAAAGGCCTGAGATATAAATGTCGATATTGTGGAAAAATTTATGTCAGGGAGAAAGCGAGAGATAAACACGAGAGCGACAAACACGGAGGATATGCCCCTCCTTAAGAGAGACACTATAAAAGGGAGTGACATGAGAGACTTCTCTTCATTGTTTTCAAAGATGGCCAAGAAGAAAAAGGGATGTTGTACGCGATTAAGAGCGCATGCCCCTCTTTTAAGAGTGTTATCGGACCCTCACTATTCCTCGTCTTTAAAAACGGGGATTTTAAAACATTGTTCTGGAGATTGTATTCTGAAAATTTGTGAGATCGTCTACAACCTATTAAAAGGGGTGTTACCTCTCAATTCGGCTCAGAAACGAAAACTAGCTCCAAAGAAACACATCTTAAGGAGACTGGTCCGACCCCAATCCATACAGAAACGACGAGCTTTATTAGTACAACAAAAAGGAGGAGGTATTTTACCCCTTTTAATCTCAGCAGCACCTTTACTGTTGGATGCCGGACATTCTGTCTATAAAGCCATTAAAAAGAAGAGGAACAACAAGATACAAAAATGAGTCGTAAAATGGTGTTAGTACCTGAAGTTCTGTTGAATGAACTCAAAGGTAAACTCCCCAAACCTCCGGAATTTCAATCTACTCTGAGTATAGGTCAAGAATTGGACCAGATTACCAGACGTGAAGATTTAACTCCAGAAGAAAAAGTGGCTTTATACGGTCAAGAACTTCATCGGTATAGGAATTATTTACAACAAGCGAGAGAGCCAACGACTACCAAAAAAACCCCTGCACCCTTAGCCCCAGCAGCACCAGCAGCCCCAGCCCCCGCAGCAGCAGCAGCAGCTCCAGCAGTAGCAGCAGCACCACTAGCAGCCTCAGATCCCGAGATCGATCAAAAATCATTCAAAGAAACAAATCATTCAAAGTGTGAATAAACCCATGCAAAGAAAAGCTGAATTATTATTAAATCATTTAAAGAAAACCAACGTCTTGACTTGGGATAAAGACGGAGAAATCAGTTATCGAGGTCAAAAAGTGCCCGATTCTAACATTGTGGATATAATGGCTGAAAACATGAGAACCAGATCCTTGAAAAATCGTCCGGTGCCTAAAGGATTAGATGAATTTGCTCAAGCTTTAAAAGAGACCCGTACTCCCATGACTTACTTGCAAAATCGAGACCTTATAAAAGCCATGCAGAAACCAGGAAAAATCAGTACTCCTAAAGGGGCTTTGAGTGACGACGACGACGAAGAGGAAGAGAGCGGATTTCAGGATGCTTCCTCTTCTTTTTTGACCCCTATTAGTCGACCTGTAGAGGCAAGATCAAGGGTGTTAAAAAAATTCACACCTAAATATAGTCCCTATCGAGCCCAAAAGCAATTAAAAGCCCAAGAAGAAGAAGCCAATAAGAAATTAGAACAAATCGAGGAAAATTGGCTATCATTGCCTAAGAAATGAAGAAGAAGAAGAAGAAGAAGAAGAAGGGAGTAGAAGACATTTTAACAGAGATTTATTACGATCCTAAGAGAGGGTATGGAGGCATACAGACTTTGTATCGTCAGGTCAAAAGTCTGGGACATAAGATTTCTTTGAACACCATACGAGAATGGTTAAAAGAGCAAGATACCTATACCTTACATAAACCCATTCACCGAAAATTCCGGAGACAACAGACCAGAGTGACGGATATAGACGAACAATGGCAATTAGATTTAGCGGATGTGTCCAGTTTAAAGAAACATAATGACGGTTATACCTTTTTATTGTGTGCCATTGACGTCTTATCTAAATATGCATGGGTGGTGCCTTTAAAACAGAAAACGGGGAAAGAAATGATTCGAGGATTACAAGAGATTTTCCGACAAGACGGTCGACGTCCCGTCCGCATTCAATCGGATCAAGGCAAAGAATTTACCAATCGAGAATTCTTACAGGCGTTTAAATCCATTCATTTCTTTACCACTCGCAATACGGACACCAAAGCCAGTATCGTGGAACGATTTCAGAGAACCCTCAAAGCACGCATGTGGCGATATTTCACTCGGAATAAAACCAGACGGTATTTAGAGATCTTACCGGATTTAGTGTATGCTTACAATCATACCTATCATCGCAGTATCCAAAGAACCCCAGCTCAAGTGAAGCCCTCGAATGTGTTAAAAGTCTGGAAAACTTTATATGGGGAAGAATCATCACCTAAACCAAAACCCCCCAAGTTTAAAACAGGAGATAAAGTGCGCATCAGTAAAGCTAAACGCACTTTTGAAAAAGGATATTTACCGAACTGACCCCGAACTGGACCACGGAAATATTTACCATTGCTCAACGAGTCCCCGGTCGGTATCCTTACGTGTATCGAGTACAAGATTATAACCAGGAGGAATTAGAAGGGACTTTTTACGAGAAAGAATTACAACAGATCATTAAAAAAGACGACGTGTACGAAGTGGAGGAAATCTTGGGGTATAAAAAGCGACGAGTCGGGAAGAAAATCATTCAAGAAGTCAAAGTCCGGTGGAAAGGATATCCCCCTAGTTTCGATTCATGGATTCCCCAAACGGATCTCATCAAATAACACCTCATTGGAAATGTTGTGGAGAGAATATTCCTCGAGAAGAAATTGTGTATTTTGCACAATTATTCATTTGTATTTCCCTCATCATCACCAGTGTGGTCATGTTAGCTTTACACGATTCTAATCGAGAATATTGGATGGTCTGTGTGAGTTCTTCGGTCGGTTACATCATGCCTAGTCCTACCATGATACATCATACCCCTAGGGTCAAGAAGACCAATTCACCCAGTTAATCCCGGAATCTAAAAATAGATACACCCCTCTATATAAAAAGGAGACACCATAACCCTAAGAGGATCATTTCTGATCTGAGTGAGGGACAGAGCACACATCATGGATTTTTTAAGCTCAGAGTATCGTTGGAAAATAGTAGAACCTGAAGGGACTAGTCACAAAGGAGAATGGATGAAAAACAAAGAGACATGTATTCAAGATTTCTTTGATAAGAATCCAGGACAAACAGGTCTCAATGAAATCTACCTGTATAAGAGATTCAAGTTACCGCACCGCCAAAGAAGCAATCAGATGCTCTTAATAGGACCCAGATCACCTAAATATGGAGAATTTAAATGGAAAGTCAATTACGTCTTGGCTCACCGAACACAGGGACCCGAGAAGACTTGGATTCATGGGAAATGGATGAAAAAAGCTGGAGATTGTATAAAAGACTATTTGGAAGAAGTGGTCGTAAAAGGATACGATATCATGGACTGTGCTTGTGAAACAGACTATTTGTACATGAGGAGACCTTTTCCCATACAAAAAGAACTGAATGTTTGTTATTATAATGTTCTTGTTGTTGTTGTTATGAATAAAAAAATAAAAAGAAAAAACCAAAAAAATTCTAGTGTTGTTAGTTATTTTTTTCCCCTATATACACACATACAACTAAGCGCTCTATATACACACAACAGAGCGCTCTATATACACTAGCTTTGTCATGATGACGTCACAATCACGGATTTGAATCGCTGCCAAGTATTTACCTGTGTAGTCAGCATAAAAAAAAACAAAACGTAGGTCTATCGTATTGATGCACACGCCCCCTAATTTTTTGCACACGGTCCTTACAGGTATAAAAAGGTAGGTCAAAGGTGCACACGGCTCACAGCAGGTATATAAAGCGGAGCTGGGAGTACCCTGCACTCATTATTTAGCCATCATGTCTTTTGTGTGGAGAATGATGTACTTGTTCGAGGTAGAAAGATATATGTGTCATTACTGTGATCAGAGCACCAGGAATTATAAAGAATTCACAGTGTATAACCCATGTCCCGGATGGCGTTGGAAAGTCTATCGGATTTGCCAGCATTGTGAAATGCCATTTCCACACTGGTTTAGCGATGATGAGCCTTCTTTAGAGACCTGTGGTTGTAGCTGGTGCCTGAAATATTTCATATACAAGAAAGGAATTGAGAACATACCGCCTCCCCGATGGGTGAAAATGACCAGGAACAGACCTTTGAAAGAATGTATGATGTGCTACCAGGAAAAGACTCGAGGAAAATGGAAATGCGGACAATGCCGGCAATATCCGTGTTGTGAGAAATGTATAGAGAAGTTCACCGTGACCTGCTACAGAAATTGTCCCTTATGCCGATATGAAGGACAATAAAATCATTTTTTGTATTTTTTACTTGAATAAAAATTTGTGTGTTTTTTTATTTCTTTGTTGTTTTGTTGTTTGTTTTAAAAATAAAATATAATAAAAAAAAAAAAATTAAAAAAAAAAAAAAAAATAGATGAAAGGTTTTATTAAGAGGTATATAACAAATTCCTCTCTCATTCTGAAAAAGGACACTGAACAAGTCAGACGTGTTTTTTGTTTCAAAGATGCAGTATCGTTGGTATTGTGAGAGTCCCATTAGTCAGTGTATGTACATGCAAGGAGGGTGGATGAAAACTAAAATAGGAGCCATCATGGATTTCTTTGAAAATCATCCAGGCTATTACCTGGAGAATGTGTGGTTGGAAAAAAGAATGAAAATTCCCTATCCTCTAACAGGATCTAGAGTGAGGGTGAAAATCAACCAACATTATCAGCAATTCAAATGGGTTACTTGTACTCAAAGGAATCGACTGACACCCATCAACACCATTCAGAATGAAAGTTCATGGTACTCGGACATTGGAGATTGTCTGAAATATTATTTCAAGATGGAGAAAAAAGGACTGACGTTTCCACCTCATTATTGTCCTACAGAGTACTTGTATTGTCGCATCCCCTTTTCCCAGATTAAAGACTCGGTGGAAAAGAAAGGACATTTGTTGACTCGAGTGATTGAGGACCGATCATCAGAAGAAGAAGAAGAAGAAATAGATGTGTAAATTTTTTGAATAAATGTTTTGAATTTTTTTTAAAAAAAGTGTTGTTATAAATACAAAGGTCTTAAGGTCTAGAGTCTCAGTCTTAGATTGAACATGGCCGAGAGCAGTGGGTTTTACATGACTTTACCCAGTGATGGGTCTATGGCCTCTTTTTCTAGCAATACGACTGCTCAATTTAAAACCTTATTACCACAATCCCTAGATTTAACCGACGGAGAATGGGAAGTGGCTTTAACAGAAATGATGTATCCCAATTCATTGAAAAACATTACAGAAAAGGAGGCTTATTTTGACATCCTGGTTCCTCAGTCTTATGCTCGCCATATCAAAAACCCCAATGTTTATGGCAGATTTAAAATGAAAACCTTAGACCCAATGCCATTACGTCAATGTCCTGTACTGCTCGATTGGGCCCATACTAAACGGCCTGCACTCATTGAACTAGATAGCAAGATGGAAATTAGACGAATTCACTTCAGACCCGGGCCTTACACTCACCCCAAGGCCTTAACAGAGGAAATAAGTCTAGGACTAGAGAGATCATTGAAAAAAATATGGAAAACCCTTGGTGATGGAAATGAAGAAAAATCTATGAAATTAGTATATTACGAGACCTATGATCGAGTGATGTATCAAATTAATGCAAAAATGCTTAGTCCCTTATGCATTCGTTTCCCCACATCCCTAGCTTATAAGCTAGGCATGGACGGTCAGAAGGTCATTCTTCAGAACGATACAGAAAACATGACCAAATGGATCAACATTAGTTACTTGGGAAACAGTACTGTGGATTTATATGAAAATCTGAAATCCATGTATGTCTATTGTGACTTGATTCAACCCCAGACGGTAGGCTCCAATGCCTTGAAACTCTTAAGAGTGGTGCCTTGTACATTTCATTTGGAGGATTCAAAACAAGCCAAATGGGAACCCATTCGAGCGGAATATTTGAAACTAAGTAAAAAACATTTCGATACCATTGAGATTCACATCATGACTCCTTTAGGGACTCCCATGCCCTTTGTAAGTGGTAAATCAGTGGTGAAACTTCATTTCAGAAAAGTCTACTGAGATGAATGTACCGTTATTGTGTTCCATCTTATTGGGTGTGGTGGCTTGCCTGGTCTGCTGTCTGTATTGTATTCAGCCGTAAAGGGTATAAAAGGAAGTCCCCCGAGGATATAAAGGTCAGTTGAACAAGAGACATGAACCATGCAGTATCATCCCGGATTACTGAGACAAAGAGGACACAGTTGGACTTATCATAAAGGTTTATTACGTCAAAAAGGCGGAGCAGTAGGTTCTATCATCTCTGGATTGGTGGGAGCCCTTCCCTTGGATAATTTTTCACCCGGAACTTCCTGCTACACAATTACTCAAATTGGGTAGGCTTTTAACTCACATGAAACCTCAAAAAGGAGGAAATTTTTTAAACTTCCTCTCGGCAGCAGTCCCTAACATACCCCTACCAGGCACAGACTCAGGTTTGACTCTCAAAAACGCGGCCGAGTTAGCCATGGGGTTACAAAAAGGTCGAGGATTTGTCAAAGATCTACTCCAACATGGGAAACAACAAGCCATCATGGCCGGAGTGAAGATAGGCAGAGATGTGGTGGGAAAAAGAAAAAACATCAGAAATGCTCTTTTAACCCACGGACTCAATGCGGCCAAAAATACAGGTCTATTTGCTTTCAATCGAGGAGTCTCTTTACCCTTTAGAAAGAAGAAGAAGAAAAAAGGACAAACAGGTCAAGGAAGAAGAAGAAGAAAAAGAAGAAAGCAGACAGGGAGAGGAAGAGTCCTGTTAGCCCGAGGGGGTCCTAAGAGAAAAAGGAAAAAACAAGGAGGAATTCCTAAAAGAAAACGTCATTTAGATGTGTTTGACTGAGAGAGAGAGAGTATAAATAGGACAGTCCAGGGAACAGAAGGTTCATTTGTGAAAACTGAATCCTAGTAGACACATCATGTTACAGCCCGATTCCTGTGCGTGTGGGATGAACAATTTAGAATTGTTTCAAGTCCCTCCGACTAATATTGCTTTAGAAGACTCGAAATGGGAAGAATATTACCCCATTTCCAGTACTTTAGATTCCGACACCGCTCCCATCGAATTTGAAATCAAAGGACAAGGAGATCACTATCTGGATTTATCTCAAACTTATGTTCAAATGGTATGTAAATTTACCAAAGACGATGGAAGTAATCTGACTGGGGCGAACAGCACTTCCAGTCCCGTGAATAATATCTTACATTCCATGTTTACGGAAATCGATGTCAGTCTGAATGGAAAAATAGTGACTCCGGGGACGGATACCTATCCTTACAAAGCTTATCTGGAGAAATTATTGTCTTACCGACCCAGAACTTTAAAGACACAGACGAGGGCCTGTAGTCTGTGGGAAAAAGATACGGCAGGACACATGGACGAAGTGGGGTTAGAGGCTCTTGGTGTAGCTCAAAATAAAACCTTTGATGTAACTCCGGGTGCAAATGGTGGTGCCGACACGGTGACCATTAACCAACCCATCCTCACAGCGTTACCGGCCAATTCTAAAAACGAAGGATTCCGAAAAAGACACCAAGCTATTGCTGACAGTAAGAAAATCAGTTTGCTGGATACTTTACATTTGGATTTGTTTCAACAAGATCGATTTCTACCTAATGGAGTGGACGTCCGTTTGCGATTTAATCGAGCTAGACCCTCTTTCTACATGATGATCAAAGGAGGAAGTACAGGAAAAGTGAAAATATTGAGTATGATCTTGTGGGTGAGAAAAGTCAAACCCACAGCAGTCATGATGAATACCATTAATCAGAGTTTGAATACCCACAGAGCCAAATATCCCTTGAGAAGAGTAGAAGTGAAAACCTTTACCATCCCCATAGGGACCCAGTCTAAGATTACGGATCATCTGTTTCAAGGTCAGATGCCTAAACGTCTCATTTTAGGCTTTGTGGAGAATGCGGCCTTTAACGGAGATAAAACTAAAAATCCCTTTCATTTCCAAAACTTTGGGATCAAGAAATTAGATGTCAGTATCAACGGAGAGACCATGAGTACTCGTTGTTTTGAGCCTAATTTCAACGACGATTTATATCTGAGATCATATCTCAGTCTGTATCAAGCTCTGGGAAAATTAGGAGAAGATTGGGCTCCGGACATCACCCTAGAAGAGTATAAAAGCGGCTACACTCTATGGGGCTGGGATTTCACTAAAGATCAAGAAGCGCAATCGGATAAATTCCACATCATAGAAACAGGAAATCTGAGAGTAGAAGTGCAGTTTACCAACAATACGGTTAACACCATCAATTGTGTGGTGTATGCAGAATTCGATAACCTATTAGAAATTAACAAACAGAGAGAAGTGAGCATTGATTACTAAAAAAAAAAATGGATACGGGACAATTGAGAGAAGTCTTATCCAGAGAATTCAAGAGTTCTTTTGGAGGCGTGTATCCTGTAGATTTATTACCGGATCAATTAAGACCTGGAGAAAAAGCTGTGGTGGTCAATACGGATCCTCAAGATCGACCTGGAGAACATTGGGTGTGTCTATATGTGAGCAATCCCGTGGTGGAATATTTCGATTCTTATGGATTTCCTCCCTTACAAAAAGAAATTCAAGATTTTATCCAGCGTCATGCTCAACAATGGATTTATAATCCGTATCGCTATCAAGACTGGAATACCGATGTGTGTGGACAATATTGCGTGTATTATTTACATCAAAGAGACAAGAAAAGAAAGAAAACCGACGAGTGGCTATTCCCCTTTGACCAGAGTACGGCTTTACAAAGGGACAGATACGTAGCGAATTGGTTTAAAAACACTTATCATAAATTACCTACGGGTCATGGACAAAAGTGTCAATGTTTTTATCAAAATGTATTGTAAATGAGTTGTTTGTTGTTTGTTGTTTGTTGTTTGTTGTTACAAAATAAAGAATGAAAAAAAAAATCTGTGTTCTTATTCTTTATGTGTTAGTGTTTTCAGAAAATCCAGTTTGAACTGGTTAGGCTAGACTGTCTCGACTGTGAAGCGTGACGTCATAATCTTGAATCGGTGCCAAGTATTTACCTATGTAGTCAGCATAAAAAAAAACGTAGGTCTATCGTATGTTTTGCACACGGCCCTAAACAAAACTTGAATCGGTGCCAAGTATTTACCTGTGTAGTCAGCATAAAAAACGTAGGTAAAACGTGCACACGCCCCGCCCCCACACAGCAGGTATATAAAGCGGAGCTGGGAGTACCCTGCACTCATTATTTAGCAAGCGAATTCCAAGACTATTACAAGACATGGAGATGGATAAAGATAAATTTGCCTTATTAGAAAAGAGACTGACGGAACCTATGGAGGGGGATCACGAAGCTCCTCAAACAAAAAGAAGAATGGAGTTGAAAACCTTGGATCCGGAACCTAAGAACGAATATTTACCCCTGAATGAGCCTGTGAAGGATCCTAAATGTCCAATATGCCACCCGGAGATCTGGGAACCTACGGAGGGGGATCACAAAGCTCTTCAACAAAGAAGAATGGAGTTGAAAACCTTGGATCCAGAACCTAAGAATGAATATTTACCCCTGCATGAGCCTATCAAGGATCCTATTGATCCAGACAGAAGTTACCCGATAGCCATTAATTGGACTTTCATCATTAAAGAGCCTAAAGAAGAAGAAGATATAGACATGTTTCTGAGCAACCAAGATGATTTCTTCTTTGGTTTCCAGTATTTGATTATACAAAAGGAAAGACATCCCTGGACAGGAGAACTGCATCAAATCAGGGGATTCATTCAAATGAAGGAACCAGAAGGAGGACTGACTATGTGCAGACTTCATATCGCTGCCAGATTTGCTATGTCTCACAGTACTCCAGAATTGGAAAGTATGTTTTACAAGCAAGGAGGTGACTATGAAGAATATGGTGTTCTGAAACCGGAGGAGAGAAACAAGGAATTGGAGCCCAGAGATTGGATACAATGGGAAATAGGAGCTTGGAAGAAACCTGAAGCTATTGCAGCCAGAGAAGCTATGAAGAAACAGTTCTTAAAGAATGTGAGCTGGTCAAGATGTGAATAAAAAAAAAAAAAGATTGAACTGTTATTTATTGTTAAATCTCAATAAAAAAGAAAAGAAAAAAAAATTGTGTGTTTTTTGTCATTTTTTAAAAATAGGTTATCTCCCTTTAACCATAGATTTTTTTTTTCAAAACACCAAAACAAAAAAAGGGTTTTTTAAAGAGGTTAAAAAAGATACAATTTTTTTTTAAAAAAAAAAAAAAAGTATAAATAGTAAACATGGTACAAAACACACCTCAGTTGTGGACTGGCTTCATTATGGGTAACACCTCCAGTAAAGAAATGAGTCAGAACACTAGATTAAAGGAAACTGAATGGTTACTTATACAGGAGGGAGGAAAAGATATCATACCACCTCCCTTGATGGTAGAACATCCTGCAGTATTTATACCACCTCCCTTGATGGAAGAACATCCTGTAGAATATAAACCTCAGGAGGAGGAGGAAAAAGAAAACATAAGACCAAACAACAAACTCTTGGAGGATATTAAGGCTCATTATCAAAACAAACAGAAAGAAAATACAGGCAATGGATATATTGCT
Source organism: Saccostrea cuccullata (assembly GCF_032062105.1). Classification (NCBI taxonomy): domain Eukaryota; kingdom Metazoa; phylum Mollusca; class Bivalvia; order Ostreida; family Ostreidae; genus Saccostrea; species Saccostrea cuccullata. The sequence continues at coordinate 44,187 of NW_026936598.1, forward strand.
TACTTAAAACAAGACAGAGGTAGAATAGCCAATAATTGGATATTTAATTTAACTGGGTGCCGACAGGAAGATGTAGATCAAATCATTGGAAGTGATTATCAATACTTGATCTTACAAAAAGAAAGGCATCCAGAAACTGGAAAACTTCATCATGTGAGAGGATTCATTCAAATGAAAAACAGAGTTCAAGGGAGATACCTGTACAGAAAGATTCATAAATTAACCTGTTTTGAGATGTCTTACAGCACCCCAGAATTGGAAAGAACCTTTTATAGACAAGGTGACTATGAAGAATATGGAGTTCTAAAACCTGATGTGAGAAACAAAGAATTAGTTCCAAGAGATTGTAGATTTACCTGAATAAAAAAAAAACTTGTTTTATTGTGTTGTTGTTGTTGTTCTATAAAAACAAGGGTGTTTTTAAAAAATAGATTCATTTTACATCATGAGTCTCCAGGAGATACAAGGTGATTTACTCAACTGTGAGGTAGAAGCTATTGTTCATCAATGTAATTGTTTAACTGTAAAAGCTCATGGATTGAGTCAAAGTATTGCAGAGAAATTCCCACAAGCTAATCTCTATGCCACTCGCAGACCTCTAGGGACTAGAAATTTAGCCGTAGAAGAAGATAGAGGAATTCCAGGCACTATTAAGGTGTTTCCCTCACAAACTCCTGTGGTCATTTGTTTATTAGCTCAATGGGATTATGGAAAAGCAAGTCACCGACCTAAAAGAATTTCCACTTATCAGGATACCCCACAAAACAGAGAGCAATGGTTTCAATCTTGTTTACAAGAAATGGGGGAAAGTTTACCTTACCAGACTTATGCTTTTCCTTACAAGATTGGGTGTGGACTAGCCCAAGGAAATTGGATTCATTATAGACATTATATTGAACAATTTGTACACACTTATGAAAAACATGTGTACATTCTTCATCATTAATTGTGTGTTTTCATGTGATGTAAAATAAAGAAGAAAAAAAAAGTACCTTTTTTATCTGTCATACTCTAATGTCTGTTTTAAACAGGAGATGAAGGTCCACCGCAATCCCCATGCACTCATAAGCAGATCTCTGGTGGGGGGTCAGTAGAAACACTCAAGTAGTTTTTTTTCTTTTCCCCTGTGATATAATGTCAAATATTTTAATGGAAAATTCAGAAATTTATCAGTAATTGGAGTCAAAACTTGCTATCTTTATGGTATTGATTTCCATTATCAGATTTTATTTATTTTTTATTCCATTTTAAAAATATAAACATTTAAAATAATTATCTTAATAATAATAATGAAATAAATTAAAATGATATCTCATTGAAACTTTTTTTAGATTCAAGTTTTTGTTTTTTTATGTTAGTTATTTCACTGTGTATTTCCCAAAGGAAGACCAACAGCCAGGCTTCACTTCACTTAGAGAATGGATTGGTTAGGAACAAAACATATCTTCCAGGTTTGAGGACTGTATAGAAAAATAAAACCAATTTTGTTATTATGATTTAAATTACATGAGACAATGCCTCTTATAAATGTAATGCAAAAATAATATCTCTTATATATATATGGATTCCTATACTCTAATTATATTAAATGTCATTTGTAAAATGTATTATTTTTAAAGACAGATTTTATTTAGGATTGACTTTTTAAATGATGACATGAATAGCAGGCCATACTTTCAGCACATGACAAAAACATTTTCTCAAATTACACAGAAATGGATTATTTAGCATAGCTGACATTAAACATATAGATGAGGGATAACATAATCACAATTATAAACAATGTGAAACAACTTTAAACGACCTACAAGGTAGATTACAAGCCTTTTTCACTGGGGTAAAATCTCGCCGAAATTCGCTATGGCCGCCGAACCCGAACCCGACTGTATAAAGATGAAGTCATAAAAATAACATAACACTGATGTAGTATTACATGATTTTTTTTATTTTATTTCTTAAAAACTAACAATGCTTCTAACTGTCGAATTCTCCTCCGAAATCGTATTCGATCCGCTACTAATTGCATCCAGGGACTTCTCCGGTCTTCGGGGGGTAATTCGTAGATTTGATTGAGGCTGGTATTAAAAGTCACGGATTTCCTAGCCTGTGTGAAATTTCCAGGTATTTCATTCCGTATTGAATACATACTTTCTTCATCGCATCTATGTCCTGCCACAGTAAAATCACTTTGCCCGCTTGGGGATGGGTCAGGAAACTGTAAGGCTTTCCGAAATAACGGGTCAGGTTCAGTCCGTACCATTTCTGGGGCAGAATTGTTTTCATATGTCGACATAGAAAATGTATGGTAGCTAGTCTCCCCATACGACCCCCCTGACTTGAATCGCTGCCAAGTATTTACCTATGTAGTCAGCATAAAAAACGTAGGTCTATCGTATTTTTTTTTTGCACACGGCCCCCCTCACAGGTGATGCAACAGGTATAAAAAGGTAGGTCAAAGGTGCACACGGCCCTAAACAAACTTGAATCGATGCCAAGTATTTACCTCTGTAGTCAGCATATTTTTTGCACACGGCCCTAAACAAACTTGACTCGCTGCCAAGTATTTACCTGTGTAGTCAGCATAAAAAAAAACGTAGGTAAAACGTGCACTCGCCCCACAGCAGGTATATAAATCAGGGCTGAACATCGACGATCAGTCTTCGTTAGTACTTGGAACTTGACAGACTTAAAAAAAAAAAGTGGTCAAGTCAGAGGTATGGAACCAAGGTGTAGGTGGCTTATGGAGAATACTGACAAGAATGGACCCTGGATGGAAAACCTAGAAGAAGCCAGGGAGGATTACCATAAAACCCATTCAGAGGAATCTAATCAAAAACCATGGACTTATTGGGAATACTGTAAACAAATGTGGGGCTTGGATATGATGATTCCGGAACAATCTAAAGAAAAATGTCAACAATCTAAACAAAAAGTATGGTTGGAAAAAAGAGTGAAATTTCCTGAAAATTATGTCGTGATAAGGAAGCACTGCTCTTTTGAGGGAATGAAGGGTTATCATCTCTACAAATGGGAGATCACAGCTGAGGATGATTATGATGATTTTCTGATTGGAACTGAATACTTTACCTCCGAGTTAGAATCGTGTATTGAAGATCTACTCCAGACCAAGAAAGAAGGAAAACCCTTAAAAGGACCCAAATGTACTTATACAGAGTATCTCCATGGAATAATTCCTTATTTTCCAAATGAAAAAGGTATCCCTTGGAGGACACGAGACTATGATGATGATGATGATAATTTGGACTTTGATGATGATTCGGCCTGGATGATTAATTTGGATGGTATTTTAGATTAAAAGACCGATCAGGCACAGAAGAAGAAAAAGTAAATTGTTGTATTTTTTTACTTGAATAAAATCTGTGTTCTTGTTTCTATTGTGTGTTATTGTTTTTTTTTTTCAGTTTTCGGAAAATCACTGTGAATGAGTGACGTCATAATCAAATTCTTTTGACTAGTTGCCAAAATCGTAGTAGCAGCGTTGTGAATCGTAGTAGCAGCGTATATAGTAAAATGTAAACACAGTGTAAACAGACCCCCGTATTTAGGGGGATTATACTGAGTATGTACTGAATTGACCCGGCTATCCCCCACAGGGGCTGCACTCCCTTGACCCGCCTATCCCCCCCACAGGGGCTGCACTCCCTTGACCCAGCTATCCCCCAACCCTAAAAGTGCACTCAGTTGACCCAGCTATCCCCCTCAGCCCCAAAAGTGCACTCAGTTGACCCAGCCGGCCAGACGCCTTATACTACTAACGTTTATGTTTGTCGCCATTTGTTTACAACAGAAACAAAGAGAAATACTTATATCAGTTTTAAATATACCTGTGTATAAATCATAATTATGATAAACGTCAAAATAGTATCAACATGTTTTCATTTTATGTTGAATTTAAAAGCCATTTTGATGATAAAAATTCAAGAAATTCGGTTCTGTTCTAAATGGAATGGGGCCCGAATTCCACACCGTTGGACTCAATTTGCAACGTCAAAATAAGACTTGGGTACATTTATTAAATCGAGTCTAAATTATTAACCCCTACCCTATTACATACCTGATTTTTTTTTACCCATTTAAAAGTTTAATGTTTTAACCTTGATAAAACATGTAATTTTTTACCGTTTATAACCACGCTGTAATGACCTTTTGGAGAGCAAGTCCAGAATTTGATTTTGATCGCTTCGCAGATCGATTCCATGTTCTCGAAGGATATCTAAATGACAACATTGTTAGCATAAAAAATGATCCTTTTCAATTTTCTTTTAAATCTAGAAAATAGTTAAAATATGTAAGCATAGTGTTGATCGAAACGCACTTTTACAAAGCCTTGTAACCTACCACGGTTCTTTTTCGAATAAAGATCATGATTCCTGATACATAAGTGACCAAATCTGCAGCACCCGTTGACAAAATAACTGCACAGATGTAAGAATGGACAATTTTCGTTTCTACTGCATCCTCTCGCTGTGTTATGGTATGTGCAGACTTGCAGTGATCGAGTTTTCTGGTACTGCTTCTTTAGCCATTCTTTGACAACCAATGGTTCTAGTCTTCCTAAACTGAAATCTTGTAGGATTTGAAAATTCTCTATTGAATGTAAATTATGCCCAAAGGGACATGTTATTGGACTTTCCCTGCACTTGTTTTGAATGAAGTAATTACAGATATGCAGGTCTTTACATCGAGGGTAGCCTCCACATTTTCTAGGATATTCACATATTTTTAACTCAAACGCCAAACTGGCTTGGATCTGAGACATCCCTATTCCGGTATCCACAATCCTTAGGTCAAAAACATTATAATAAGACTGCAAGATTTTGAGTAGCTTCTCAATGTTAAGAAAATTAAACTGTGCATGCTGACGAAACAAAAGTAAAAGCTTGGAGATCGTCATCTGACCTCCATTTGACACGATAAAATGGATGGCATTCTTTACCACCAACATCGATGGATGGACCTCCGCTGTAGCACACCTCTTGGCAATACCTGCTTTTCTCATCTCTTGTACTAAAATTAAATTATTTAAAATTTACCTACTTAATTAAGTTTTCATATATTTCCATTTAAGTTTTTGGTAGGTATATAGACGGAGAGAAATAATTTAATGTATATAGCCTAGTTTCGAACCATTCTATATTAAGAACATTCTTAATAATGAATAGGCCCGGCCCTCCAATCAGTTGTACAAAAGGGTAGTGTTTGACAGATATTTTTTAAAGATGTATGCACAGTTCCTTTTCATTTAAAAAAAAATGATCATATCATTACACCTATTTCCTCGATATTAAGAAAAAAGCTAACTGAAAAACTTCCTTCAAGTAGAAATAAAATTTTGTTATTATGAAAACATACACGACTCACAATGCATGACAAATTCGTTTGTAACTTTTATTTTCAATAAAACCTTTGCATTATACATGTACGAATTCATGAAGTTCAAAAAATACATTCATAATACTTTATTCCATTCTACGCTTATCTTCATCTCTGATTGGTTTTCGTGTTTCTAATTTCTGTCAGCATTCCTTCCACGAATTAAGATCCGACCATTCGAAAATAAAGTTATGTGTAATTTTTTAGTTTTAAGTCATGCTTTATTCGTGGGAACCTTATTTTTGTCTAATTAAGCGAGAAATTAGCATGCTCGCGAAATAAGAATGGAACTGGCAAATTAATTTACCAATTCATTGGAACTTTGCAGTAGTGTTGTGTTAAAAATGAATTATTCTGAATGCACAAAGAAGTACTCCAAATGTGGAATTAGAGAAAGGTCCGAGTTTCTAATTGGCAATATAATTTTTGAGGATCAGGTCTTTCAACAAGCTGTCGGAATACTGCATTTGTCCCGTCATTAGCAGATCTATTATTGGAAAAATAATAAGCAGAATTTATAAAAAGAATTTACTTGCTGTAGTCTTCAACTCATAATTCTTTTTATGAAAAATATATCGACGACGCATTATCAGTTAACAATAGTTACTTTTATTTATTGTCCATTGCACCTTATATATTTCAGGGCTTATATATTTCATACATATAATATGTGATAGATAAACCAGCATTCGACAAATCTGCTGCACTTTAATAAAAACCTTACTACAAAAATGAGAGACTTGATCACTTCAACTTTTCTATATTCACAATCCGTTGTTTATATAGCATTACCCCCTATCAACTGCATATGAAGTTCATTTCAATATGCAACAGCATGTTCTGCGTTTGAACAATTCTAAAATGATGCAAGCTAATTACAAACAAGTTGATAATGCGAGGATATCAACAGTCTAGTTAACGACATCTTATGGTCGATACAATTGACTTGTCATCAAATACAATTTACCATTGCACTGATTGTTGACTGATTTTTTCATGCTAATTGTAAGTCCATTATTTACAAACTTTATTGTTTATGAATTTTCTTTCTTTTTGTCCAATCAAGGCAATAGGCAGGTACAAGACAGGTGTGCACGGTTGTCAGGGAATGCGTAAACTCTTCCATGCATAACACTTGATCCCAACTCCGAGTTTTAAGAGATCCGTGCTTGTTCTGTTCTCGGTATATAAAAAGATGCTCCTTGTCTATGTTAATTCAAAGGACCTTTGTGTCTGATTACTGTTCGTTATATCCTTTTTTTATTCTATAAAAATTTATATAAAAAGTTACTATCCTATAATTACACGTAGATGTCAGTAATCTTGCCTTACCTATTGCGTAGGTTACTATCCCGTTCTGTTCTGTTACCACCTCTGCATTGCTTCCATTAATGTATCTTGTTCACTATTATGTAAACACTGTTTGATAAAAAAAAATGTATATCTTTGCAGTGTTATCTTTCAAAAACTACGGTTTATGAAAAATCATATGATAGTATGCATTATTAATACGTGCGCTTGGATCGAGAAAAGTGCGAATGAATTCGTTCATGGAGTAAAAATCACGGAAGTAAAAAAAATTTAAGGGAAATATTAGAATTATGTATGTAGATTCGGACAAGCTTTGTTGCAAAAGATTTATACAAAAGTCTTGTAATATAGCTGTACGGGACACAGTACTTTATGAGGTGCTTTATGCTTGTATTTTTTTTTACCTTTACCAGACAGATTTCTTTTAGTTTCAATTAAGGAGGCTGGGGGTCAACAAATTAACCACAAATTAACCACCAGATTTAACTTATTTTTTTAGATACAGTATCTTAAGCTGTCAGCTATCATTTGGCAAAGGAAACATTCATACATTTTAGATTTAAAATTTGATCATTTTTGTATATCTTTATAGCGAGCGCAGCGAGCTCAATAGACTAACGTGTAAGAACAGAGGAAATTCGGATTGAAATCTGTACATACGTCAGGCAAATTTTTCTGTGAAACATTCCCAGAATTCCTGCACTACCCAATGTCCTTTGTGCGAATAAATACATACATAAATAAATAAATAAACAAGAAAACATTGATGTAACCATCAATTGTCGCCCGGGAAATATATAACGTAAACAATGGAAATGAGTCTTGATCATCAAACTGCTTCGATATGTGTGAAAAGGCATGCGTCTAAATGATGGAGACGATAGTCACGAATATTTTGAAAACTAAAAGTCGGACAAGTATTAGCTTTCCTAAAAAGCTTGTCTGACGTGGTTTGCCTAAATTCATAGAGCGGACAGAAATAATAAATTATGTTAAATAATTTCTTTCGTTCGATAATCTATATCTTCAAGAGACCATGCATATTCAATATTGTATACAATAATGTACAAATAAATTGAAGCTCCTGGCTCCAGGATCATAAAACAAACTAAGACTTAAGTGAAATTTTTAATCGCCGATAAAATATTTATAAATTATGGAATTTATTTCTCCATTTGCATATAACATCTCTATAAAACAATGTTAAAAATATCCCTGACCCTTCTGGTATGCTTGACTTTTACAACATTTTATTATAAAACAAGAGGTACTGTACATGAGCGATGAGAGAACCCCCGCCTCCCATATGAATATAATGAAAGTATTCATGTTCTGCTCTGGAAAATCCAAAATGTATGTCAGATCAAAAAGTAAAATAGGAGGTGCACAATGGCAATATGTAATAAAGATTTTGTGAGAGTTTCATTAAATTTCCTTCAGTGGTATGAGAGGAGTTGCGGATAAAAGATGGGTACCCCAAAGCGTTACAGAAGGACATACCGATTACTATACACCCTCCCACCTAAAATAAAGATTTCGATCGACGTAGGCTTAAGATACTTCAAGATTCCGGGTCAGCATTTTTCAAGTAATGTTTTAAATGTTTAAAAATGACCTAACTGATTTTTTTTTTTATTCAACAAACAGAATAAAATGTAGGTTGTAAATGATGAAATCAGTGGGAAGATCATTAATCACTTAACGGGCACGTATAACCATAACCCTTATGATAACAATCTTGACAGAGAGTAACACATGCTGACCATTCCCCTGCTGTTCTTGAAAGCTTTAATTGCTTTTCAAACCATTTCATGTACAGCGATTCTCTACTTAACACGGTAACGTAATTGATTGAAAAATTCTGAACTGAAGCATCTGGGAAAAGAAACAAGAAGATGCAAACTAATTTACAACGTAATATGGTCCTAAATATAATCGTTGGATAGGAGTGAAGTATAACACTTCAGCAACATGCATATTTATTTACACAATAAAGAAATAAAAGCGAACTTGAATAAGACATTTTTTTCTGTTTTCACTACATTTTTCTCGGGCGCCGTATTATCAGTTTTGACAATAGATGTACTTTAGGTTAACTAAGGAAAATATTTGACCACGCGCCTGATGTTTAGGTACTAGTAATTCAATGTCAAGGTATAATTTAACTGAAATTAAGCAATCAATTATTTAACCATAACATGAAAATTACTTAATCAATCTTTGATACACAACACAAAACGGTTATATTTATATAATAAGGCATTTTTTATAGAGAACTGAAACGGACACGTTCAAAGATGAAAGCACGGATTATTCTAAAGATAAGTTCATTCATTAATGTAAATGAAAGCTCATTTTCTCCTGGGACGAACTGCATGTGTCTTTGGAGATTATGCATGTATCGAAATTTCCACCAACGAACTATCTAAACAATTTCATGGAACGACTGCATAAATAAGCCCTGGTTAAATCTAGTATTGTCTGACGCCGTGACGTCAGACAATAAATATCAATTCCTCGAGTAAATGTTGGCTGCATAAAATATAAATTGAGCTTAGACACATGCATCACCTATATTCAAAAATGTATTTAATTTTCAATCTTAGAATATAAAAACACGAACTGTGCAGAGTACGTTTTTATGCGAGAAGTAAAATTCAATGTTCAAAAAAAAAGGGACCTGTCGTTTTTTCGATGGTAAATTATAAGCAACTTTATATATTAAATATGAAAAACATATCTATTTTTAAAGATTCATTTAATGGAAGTAAATACATTATGTATCTCGTAATTTATAAAGGGAAAGAACATTCTGATTAACAATCTTTTCAATGTTTAGAAAAGCATAATTCTGAATAACTACTCCCACCCCAATCTCCATACACCATCACTTAAACTTATATGTATAGAGCAGCCCGGTCCTCCGGGCTGCAATAATAACGTAAAACATGAAAGGCTATCAGTTTGTAGACATTTTTCAAATAAACAAAAAATAACTCTGCAATGTTTTTCGACCAAAATTGCACTAGGTATACTAGTAGTTTCAACCAGACGCTCGGCTGTCTCCGTAAGCTCCGACGAGCTCCGTGACGTCGTGTGACGTCACAGGTAGTCGAGACGTCTCGTACGGCTTGATGTTTGAAGTGGCTGATAAATTTTTCAAGTTTTTTTCGATGGTACAACTGCGCTCGCCCCAACGGTCACACCGTAAAACATATCATGGAGCTCTTCTTTTAAAGGAGATCAAAACAGTGTGAAGATGGCTGCCACCCCCACCCCCAGCCTCTTTAAGAGGGCTGGGTGGTTGTGGCCATTTTTAGACTATTTTTACCTCATTTAGAAGAAGAGCTCCATACATTTTTAATGATATACAAAAAATGATCAAATTTTAAAACTAAAATGTATTAAATTTTTCTTTGCCAAATGATAGTTGACAGCCTGAAATAGCAGATTTAAAAATTAAATAAAAAGTTATATCTGATGGTTAATTTGTTGACCCCCAGCCTCCTTAAATATAGTTAGGACAATTAATTAATGTTAAGATTATGCTATGAGGCACCGTTTTGGAGTTTACTACTAAAAATGATATCTATTCGAAAAGGTGATATCACCTGACACCTATTCAATTGATGATATCACCTATTTGAATAAGTGATATCACCTATTCAGATTCTGATTAGGTGATATCACCTATTTGATTTGAATTTGTGATACCACCTATTCGAAAAGATTATATAACTTATTTGAATAGATGATATCACTTACTCTAGTAAGTGATATCACCTATTCCTTTTGAATAAGTGATATCACCTATTCATTAATGTTATTATGTTTAAATACCGTTTTTAGGACAGGTGCCACAAAACACTGCATTTACTGAGGTGACTTTAAATCACGAAAATGGTAGAAAAAGGGTATTCACTAAACGATTCACCCAAATCTAAAAAAAAACAAAAAAAAAAAACTAATTTATTAGTTACTCACGTAAATTATAGCTACATGTATATGAAACAGCAATATAATTATATATGTACATTTAATTAAACTGTATTTTACATATATAGTTTAGTTTTACTCATTACTTATGTTAATGAAAGATCTTCTCATCCATACAAACGCACTCATTTTTTAAAAATCATTCACACAAGGTTCATAAGTGAATGCATTCTACTGATTACAGATGACTCTGAACCAATAACGCTTCCGGTGTCATCTAAGTGTTTGGAAGACGCGGACCTTCTTGTCTGTCTGGCTTTCTGTAGAAAATCTGCAGCTTCACGCCCAATTAGAGCTTTTTGACGACAATCTTCCAGTACCTTTATACGCGACATAAATCCCGGCTTTCGTTCCCTCTTCTCAGCTTCAATCATTAACTCTATATACTCAGCCGTATTCAATGGGTTCTCCTTCAAAGCGATTTTATTTAGCTTGTTGTTACTGACTGATATCGTGCCCAAAAGCTGAGCTATTCCATCTTCCAGTGCTTTTACATTATTTCTCATCTTTTGAAGAACCTGTTTCTGTGTGCCAACTTTCTCCTGAGCAGATGTGTATCTACGTAATTTTTCACGGTAGGTCTTCTTAACCTTTTTCGAAACCCATCTGATGATGTAAGGTGTGTTATGGTGAGCTCTCCAATGACACTTCCCGGGGCATTGTTTACACGTACCATCCTGACCCATTGCTACACAATGGTCTTTACGAGAATCCTCAGGAATTTGACATTTTTCATGACAAGTGTAATTGCAGGTGAGGCAATTCGTTGTGTGCTGTCCTCTTCCAGATATATCCTCTTTTTCTTGGACTTGCTCTGTTACTTCGTAAACAAAGTCCTTATTTTCTCGTATCTCTGTTTCATGTTTCTCAAAAATAGACATTTCTTCTTCCAAAACTGCGATTTTAGACATCCCAGCATTAATCAGGCTTTGCAGATTGTGAACTGTATTCTCTAGATCTTGTCTTGTCTTCAGAACTTCGTTTGTCATTTGAAGGCTCTTTGTTTTCATTTTATCAAGGCAGGCAAAGAAATTATCAAAACTTTTCTTTCCAATGTCCCAGAAAGCATACGCCAGACCATCCCTGTCCTTATTGTCAGCAAATAAAGCAGAATTATTAAATTTGAAATAGGTCTTATGTGGCAAACGCGTCTTGGCTAAGGATGCCAGCACTGGAGGTTCCTGGGCCTCAGCAAACGTAATACAGGTACAGATGTTATTCTCCATATCCCTCCCAAACAAAGACAAAATGGCTTCCAAAATATATTTCTGAGATGCTGTAAGCCTTGCATCCGGAGCTTTCACCAAGAAACAGACAGCGTCGAGACACGCCATTCCTTTGTCTCCCGGAAGAAGAAACATTTCTCGAATCTGGTTGATGATTTCTTGGTCCCGCTGCACCCCCCTTGTGTCGCCAAATCCTGGAGTGTCCACAATGTGTAAAGCGTAATCCAACGTGGTTGCCGCATCGGGATAAATGCTATAGCATGTGATCCACTCAGTCTGTGATACTGCCTGAAATCATAATTATTTAGCTTAGTATTTTGACACAAACCAAGAACTGTAGTTATCAGTATGTATTCCTGAATATAAAAATCATTCTCTTCTTTACAAACATAACACGTTTATCTCCAAAAAGATGACAACATGGCATTTCTTTTAAAAATTAAAAAAATTCTTACATAAAAACACATTAAAACACAAAATTTAAATATTCTCAAATCTATTCAAAAGTTTAGGGATTAATCAAAATTGTCCCTATAAATTATATACTGCATTTATGAAAAGAAATACTATAATTACCACAGTTATCTAAGAACAAATGAAAACTTATCCGTAATATAAAGATACAATATATGTAATTTTATTAAAGTACAAACCTGGTCTCTAAGCCTTCTCTTCTCCTCGTGTTCAAGGCTTACTAGCGTGAATCGAAAATTATCCTCCCAGTTCACCTCAAATAGATAATTCGCTAGTCCGTCAATAAGGGTGCTTTTTCCACTTCCGGTTGCTCCAACCAGCATGATGGTCTTTTCGCTTACACAAAGCCGACCAGAACCTATAGAGATATGTTTTTGAAAAAAATCGTCATATCAAGTGTGTTTATAGTAGGTGTTTACGCACTGATTTTGATTCACAAACAAGTCTTATATCAAAGCATGAAGTGCAAAAGATCTTATTACTGTTCTTTCAATTATTATGTAAGGTTATTTTAAATCTGTCATCAAAATATGAAATTAACAAACCTATAGAAAGCTTCTTTGACTTTATTTTGTCATTTCTGGCGCTCGTGACGTCTTTTGTGGGAAGTCGATAAATATCTGGATTTCCACGCTTCACCAAAATTGAGCGATCCTTTATTTTCAAAGCTGGAGACTCGGGTGTATCAAAAATAGAACTTTCACGACTAAAAGGATATTCTTCACCTTCTCTGGCATCCACGAGTCGGACCCGGAAAGAGTAAGAGGAGCTTGCCTTCAGACCGGATACAGTGGCTCGTGATGCATCATGGGGTGTTGTTTGGTTGTATATAGTCCATCTCCCGTCAGGCATCTCTTTGTACTGAATTTGGTATTCAAAGTCTGTTGACAAATGAGACACGTGTTTCCACTGTATCGTTATACAATCAGAGTTGGCTTTAATCAAGAAAGGTTTTCCTGGAGCCATTCCTCTTTCACCTTGCTTAAAATAAAAAAAATAAAATATTTATAATTTTGACTGCAGAACTCCGCCCGACATATCAACAAATTCAAAGTTGCTTAAATTATATAAGTTGAGCAACCCACCTTGTCTGAATTTGAAAATACGTCATCAGTGTCCGAGTCATGTGGGTATGTAGATACTGAGGACCACCTAACATGAAAAAAAAAAGCATGAGACGCTGGTAGGTAAATTAATGTTGTGGAAAAAACTATTTTAAAGTTGCGGATGTTGCAACTTTTTCAAAGAGTATACATGTATATACTTTATATGCCATCCATCTTGGTTTTGCAGATAGTGTTGTTTGTAATATAAGTATGTTAACTAACTGGTTCAATGAATGGCCGAAAACTTTTTTCTTCGATTTCCCAACATTAAATCTTACTTTTGGAGACAAGTTCTGTAGTAGTTGGATTGACAAACAAAGACATTTATGTAATCATGATGTAAAAAGTTTACTTTTGCGTTCTGGGAACATGAATACCTGATACAATACTAGTAATCTTTTTTTTTCTGAAGATCATTCAAAGCTTTATTAAGCCAACACAACTGTCAACTTATCACTAATTTCTGTCATATTTCTTACATAAGGCACCTCAAAGGAGAAGTTAAGCGTGTATTTGTCAAAAAGACATTTACAATCGCATTCATTTTGTGTATAATTTGTGTAAACCAACGAAAATATTAAACTCCAATTTGGTTTCTCAATTAAACTCTTTATTTAAACAGACGCAGGCTAATGACTTATAAGTTGACATCACACGGGTTTCAACAATTTCAACAGTTCTTCAATTATGTTGCCATTAAAAAAAAGTAAAAGTTTAACCTATTAGAACTTCAAGTACAAGGTATGCGGTTCAATGCCCTGCGTAGGCGATCTTCTGGAAGCCAGTTTGGAGAATACGTTTTTTTTTCAAATATTAACCCCTCTAAGACGTTATCTTTTGAGTCAGAGGAATTTTTCCTATGGTGGACCAAGGGATTATTTGCATTGCGAGTGTTATTCAGTACGAAAATCTTCAAAAATAAAAAAAAAATGCACAAAAAGGGGGAAGGCAATATCAGCAGTAAGTAAGTTTTACAATCGTATGAAATCCTGGGTCAACAAAACATCATCCTTTATAATTGTACCTTTCGTAGCCGACCTGTGACCTCCTTTCGGAAAGGATATCAAGGATTTCCTCCTGATTACATCGCAGATCGATCCCATGTTCTCGGAAGATTTCTAAATAAAAGCATTACAAACAAAATATATTTTAAAAAGATAAAACCCCTATAATAATAGCATATAAATGTAAAGCAGACTGTGTATAAAAACTTAATTTTTACAAGTCTTCCTACCATTGTTCCGTTTTGACCGAAGAGCATGACTTCTACTGCACTTGTTACCAAATTTACAGGCCCCCTTCACAAAATAGCCGCAGAGATGTAAGAATGGACAGTTATCGTTTTTACTGCATCCTCCCGCGGTGTTGTAGAACGTACAGACTTGTGGTGGGCGTGAAGTCCTCGATCTCTTGTTATGATGCTGCTGCATCCATTCTTTGATTTCCACTGGGTCTATCTGATCTAAGCTATATTCTCTCAAAATTTGCAAATTATGCTGTGAATGTAAGTCATGCCCAAAGGAACATTTCGCTGGATTTGCTCTGCACTTGTTTTGAATGAAGTATTTACAAATATGCAGATCTTTACAGCGAGGGTAGCCTCCACATTTTCTTGGCTCATCACATATTTTCAACTCAAACGCCAAGCCGACTTGGGTCTGTGGCTTACCTTTTCTGGCATCCACAAAGTCAAAAACATTAGGGTACGACTGTAATATCTTAAAAAGATTTCCAATGTCTAAATAATTAAGCTGCGGGTGCTGACGAATCAGGGGTAAAAGCTGGGAGAGCGTCAACTGGCCCCCGTTTGACACGATAAAGTGAACAGCATTCTTTACCACCAACAGAGAAGGGTGCTGCTCTGGTGTAGCGAACCTCTGGGCGCTTCCTCCTCTTCTCATTCCCGGTACAGAAAACAACAGACGAACCACCTTAAACCACTTCCACTTTCTTAAAATTGCTTCCTATGCACTTTTATATGTACCTGTAATCGTGTGTAACAACCTGACTTATCGATATTCAATGTCACACTGGTTTGTTTTACTTTCGTTTATTTTTCCACGAATGATAATATATATACATGTATTACGGCGGTATATTTGGGACATGCACATATTTTACTTTTTTAATATTTTTTATAATAAAATATCGTACATAAATGACTAATCGTGCCGTTGGCACAACAGAATTTCTTCTGTGGTAAATGTTTAGTTTAAATCATGGTTTTTTAATTATTTATTTTTTAGTACAGAAACAAAAGCGCGTAATCTTAAATTGTGAGTAAATTTATGACATTCTTTAAATCTAATTTTGGGTTTTAATCTATCTATTAACCTATAATTAAATAAGCTCATCAATAACCCGTACATGGAACATTTTTTTCTTGCTGAAGAGGCCAGATATGTTATTTTTGAAAATTGATTCTTTTCTTTTTTACGATCCGTTCATTATCAAATAAAAAGGAATGCTTTATATTTTTTAATCGACCGATATTAAGAAATTGTTTTGAAATTATTTTTTAAAATCGCAGATATAATGATTATGCAATATTTTAATACGATAATAACATTTATTTTATGAGATTATAGCAAGTATAAAATAGTAGGGAATTGGCATTAAATATTGGAGATTATATGTAGGCCCTATATACTTTTGAAAGTGAGTGAAAATGCGTGATTGCCAGGAAACGGTTTATGCGTTATTATACAAGTATGGACTTCAGTGTAGGTCGATATGTGGTTATAAGGACTCGTGGCAATTGATATTGACCGAAGACACATAAAGTGATAGCGACCGAGCCTGCGAGATCGCTATCATTTTCTGTGTCTGAGGTTAATATCAATTGCCATGACTCCTTTTAACCACATATCGACCGTTCACTTAAGTCCATAATAGTTATATTATATAATCAATCAAAGTGAATGCACTGACACAGTTCTAACTAAACAGACATGGCTGTCATTACGTCACAATGGTTAAAAACACGCTTCTTGAATTATGACGTCACGTTCTACGTAACTTCAGTGCAATCGAACGGCGTACGTGTCGTGCGATATCATTTTCGGCAGACTCGCTTTCGCGTCGATATCACAAAAAAAGGAATATCACGTGACGTCCTTTCAGCCAATGAAAATTACGAAAATAATCCTCTTATATAACACTATGTGTTAGAAATAGGAAATGGTGTATGCGTTAAAATGCGTGACTGCGGGGAAGGGGGTTAAAACTCATAGGGGGGGGGATACACCTACACCCTCGCATCCTCATACACACATCTTGAAACGTATTTTCAGATCCATGCGAGACGAACTACTGTCAAAGAAAGTTAGAAGTTGCTAAGGTGTTGAATTATCTAAACCCCAAAGCCTTAAAACCATCTTCAGTTTTCTTAAAATATTAAACTATTAAAACAAACTTTATTTTCTGAAATTTCATAACAGAGATATGATACACTTTACCAATGTCTTAATACAAAATTCTTTCAAAAGAATTTATGTTGTGCAAACGACATTATATATTTTAGAAGAAAAAATAATGTATGTCCTAAATATACCACCGTAATGTGGTTCGTTCACATAGCAGATTGTTTTAAACATCCAATCATCAAACGCGTAGCTAAAAGCTTTATAAAATTATCCCACCGAGTGTATACGGCTCAAGGAATAACTCGATAATAAGTTAAAATAACTGTGTGTTTTAATGTAATAAAACATTAAAATACAAATTCACTATTTATGGAAACATTCATTCAAAAATTAATAAGAAACAAATTATATACATATTCAAAACCGTTCTAAAAGCTCTGAATTTAAAATATACTGTAGATCACTTAATTTTCGCGACACCTTATTTTCGCGAGATAGTCATTGACTCTTGATTAGCGAGACAAAATTTTCACGAATTGTAGTTATTGCTCTATATAATCTTAAGGAATGCTATAATACGCGAGTATTAAATTTTCGCGAGCACACTGTCTCGCGTAATTACGCGAAAATAAAGTTCTCGCGAATAAATAGTGATTTACAGTAATTCAATTTTTTGGGGTTAATTCTTGTTACCTCGCTTTATCCTTTATACAACAAATTTTTAAAAAACGTACCTCAGAAAAAAAATGCAAATAGGATAATATCAAATTAATTTTAATATTACGTATCCACTTGCATTTTCATTCAATGCATGGTGTGATCTATAGTGGGGACGTTTACGACACGCTCACAGCATAATAAATGATAGAAAGTACATCACAAATTAAAATAAACAAAAAGAAAATAATATCGAGAATCGCCCCAGACATTCGGCATTTCTTTGTTTCAGAAACTTTGTCTTTTTCTTCTGACGAATCGTCTTTATTTGTAAAACAATGGAAGTGCACAAACAGGACAATGGCTTCCAATATAACAACCACTCCACTAATAACCAGCTGTGTAATCAAGTATATTGTAAAGAATGGTACTTTTTCTGAGGACTTCGGCATGGAATCGTTAATTATCGTCAAAAATACTGCAAAGGTTAAAAATATGGCCATACAAAACCCCATTTTCTCACCAGAGTCAATAGGTACCACAAAACAAAATAAGTTTAACACTGATAAAATAAGCACAGGTACCAGTGTTGAAATTACGACGTAAAAGGACTTCCTCTTCAAGTGAACATAAAAATGTAATTGTTTTTGGACGGCGCCAGTCGTTGGATCGTTATAATCGTACATCAAAACAGAAGTGTTCCGAACGTCCCAAACTTCGTTGGGTCTAAGATACTCAAGAAGGAAGCCAGAATATTTTTCATCAAAATTAAGATATTCCGTGGTAGGATTAATATTACCAAACCACAGACCACAGTAGTGAGAATCAAAGGGATACGTAGTGACATCTATTGTACACTGGGACACACTCTCCATGTTTTTCATGTAGGAAACGTATCCAAATGAACTCACTGTAACCGGGTCTTCGTCTGCATTGAAACACTTCTCATTTCCGATTTCATTAAAAATACAAATAGAAGTCGGAGACCAAATCTTGTCAGCTTTCATTTGAACCGCGCTGATATTCCTGTAAGAATTAGGATCCCATCTAAGACGCCAGTCCGTCCATGTTAACACAATCCAATACGATCCTTTCACAGTTTGCTGTTTTTCGTTGACCTCTGAAATTCCCATAAGGTTTAGATACACATTGACAGAAATTCCCGTATCAGCTGATTCAAATGGAGCGATGGCTGGGTCCATTTTATTTATAACATCCTTGAACAGTGTTTCCCTGTTCAGTGCCTTTGTGCATCCAAGAAAAGATAGCAGCAAAACTACTAGGCATGTCCCAAGGGTTTGATGTCCCAGGTTAATTTTTCTGTGCATTTTTAAAAATCAAATTTCGATTGCTTTGGCACAGATACAAATCAATGTAAATATACGTCCTGAAAGCAAGTTTAACAAAGGGAAAGGACAGTGGTATTCAGAATTAAACTGTCCTCAACTGAGAATGGTCACGCCTGTTTGCTTGGTAAAGGATTTAGTTCAACGGTACCCGTCCTGTATAATTGCGCACGATAAACACTTCTCATCGCATTAGAGGCACTTAGCCATTGAGTCGACTTGTCACATTGAAAAACGGGTGCATTGTATAAGGTCGAGGAAATGAAGCATAGCCTAACATCGAGATTTTTAAAAATTTGAATAGACCTAGTCAACAACTTTTATAACAAATCTCTTAAATAAACACATTAAAAGGTTCTGTGAAAATTATTTTTGCCTTCATGGCTCTATTTATAGCAAAACAGAAATTTAAAACCCATCCCAAAAGCTATTTTTACCTACTTTTTCGCGGCTAAACGCGGAAGTGTCGGAATATAGTGAATACGAAATCTTGATACAGGCTCACTGACGATGAAGTCGGCGAATATTACTGCTACATGTAAATAAACTCGGCTGTGCATCGATAACTCAATCCTTTCTTAAATCGTTAGGGATTCAATCTAAAAGGTAAAAAGCCTTAAATTTCATAAATTTAAGTTAAATTTAAAAACTTACCTTACCTTTAAACTACATTCGACGTTATATCAAAATTTAAGTCATACCTACAGGTATTGGTCTACCAACTTTTATTAAGAAAATTATATGACGTCAAGTGCAAGTGTAAAAAGCATCGTTCATAAAAGAATTTTGGTCGATTCTTCACGCATTATATACCTCTTTTAACCTGCACCTCCGTAAAGTCTAGAATCCTATATATTGCAATATTCCATGATCTCATGCATGCACATCATGTCTCTGTCTCAGCTAACAAGAATAAGATAAGATAAGATTTATTAATACCAATTTGGGGCCCATCAGGGCATACAAGAAATAAGAAAAAATATACAAGAAATTCAAAATTGATAGTAGCAACTAACAAAAGATAAATGATGATACAGCAGTTGGGGATTGCAACATATATAATCAACATACTGTAAATATAAAGCTTTTTTTTTTTTTTTTTTTTTTTTTAGAGTATAAACATTATTTCTCTTTTGTATTTATTTGTTTCTTTGTTTAACATTGCATAATTTGCTATTTCTTATTTTAAAGATATTGATTAAAAAATTACCCAGCTTGATAAGCAACATGTCATTTTCGTTAGACATAATCCATAAAAATTTTTCTTTATTTGTTAAAGTATAGAAATTTTTATTACTTTTATCAATAATCATGTTTATATAATGGACATTCAATCAGTGAGTGTATCTCATCTTCCACACAGTTCATGTCGCACATTCTACAAATTCTTTCATTTCTTGTAAGGGTGGTTTGCTCTCCTACAGAGTTTAGTTTTTTTCCGTATACGATCATACATGTATTTTAAACCGAGGAAGAATGTTGATAAATAAGATGATGTTACAGGAATTTCAACAATCACTTTTAAATTCAGCACTTTTATTTTATCTAGTAGTTAACATAACTTTGATTGCAAATATCTTATAAATGTTTACTATATAATATTGTCATCCTGTTGTTTTCATATTTATTTTAAGAAGGGATTTCAATTGCAAAATCAAGAACAAGAGATGTTTACACCTAATTCTACCTGTGTTCACCTGGAGATTCCAGGCGTTGTTGCCCTGATCATGACTTGTATATATTGATTGCAGAATTCATGAGATTAATCACTGGTCTTCATGTTTCTTTTTTTCATTACAAAGACTCTTTCAAATGGCGTATGCTAATGGACAGGTTGTTTATTTTAACAATCCCTGCAAACGTTTCATTGTTGATCAAATGGTGTATATGTATGACCCCCCACCCCCCTTCCCGAGTTTTAACCCCCTTCCCCGCAGTCTCACATTTTAACGCATACACAAATTCCTATGTCTAACACAAAATCACGCTGCTTGACGCATATACCGTTTACTCGCAATCAAGCATTTTTCACGCACTTTCAAAAGTACTAGTATACCGCAAATACGCGAGTAATCTCCAATTTAGTGTCGATTACCTACTATTTTATACTTGCTAAAATCACATAAAATAAATGTTATTACCTTATTAAAATATTGCATCATCATTATATCGGCGTTTTTTTATTCTAATTTCAAAACAAAACAATAGTATACATATACACCCTCGCATCCTCATACACACATCTTGAAACGTACTTTCAGATCCATGCGGCGCAAACTACTGTCAAAGAAAGTTGGAAGTTGCTAAGGTGTTGAATTATCTAAACCATCTTCAATTTTCTTATACGGCTACTAAAACAAACTTTATTTTCTGAAATTTCATAACAGAGATATGATACTTCTTTACCAATTTGTCTTAACACAAAATTCTTTCAGAAGAATTCATGTCGTGCAAACGACATTATATACATGTATTTTAGAAGAAAAATAATGTATGTCCTAAATATACCACCGTAATGTGTTTCGTTCACGTAGCAGATTGTTTTAAACATCCAATCGTCAAACGCGTAGCTTACCTTTATGAAAGAATTGAGGCGTACGAGGCGAGGACAATTCCCCGCTCTGAGAAAAGACGTTTCTCAATTCTAAAACTTATATTTTTCAAAAACTAAATTGTTTATATCACCTTTTACACATTTAATTCTGTATTTCATTGTTTTAATATTTTATTAATAATTCATTTTTCACTCATGTTTTTAAAATATGTGACACCAAAAAGAAAAAAAACTTCACGTATGATTCGAACTCTCTCCATAGCGCAGGGTTTCCTCTAAGACCGACCGACTAAGCTACGGAGTATATGCATTATCGTCGTCTGTCAGTGTGATTTAAATGAACGCGTTTGTTGAAGCGAATAGTATTTTTTTCCGGTTCAGATTCCATTTTTTGGACAAATGAAATAGATTTCACATTTACGTTTCCATCATTTAAGCGTTAACGAAGAATGGAGACTTGACCCATTCATGTTCAAAATTCATTTTTATAGCTTTAGTAAACCCATTTTCCACTAAATATGCTTAACTGTCAGCTTTGAAATAAAGATTATCAAATAATAAGTCGTTCGATAAAATAAAATGATAAAATGTTTTGAAGGTGACATTACTGAGAACATGAATTTAGAAAAATATAACTTTTCTGTGAAATTTGAAAATTAATAAACATTTTGTCTCAGAGCGGGGGACTGACCATGCCTTATACGCCCTCTTTCTTATCCCACCGAGCGTATACGGCTCAGAAAAAAATAATTCGATATGAAATAGGTTAAAATAATTGTGTTTTTAATGTATTTCAACATTAAAATACAAATCCAGTATTTATGGAAACATTCATTTAAAAATCAATAAGAAACAAAATATATACATATTCAAAACCGTTCTAAAAGCTCTGAATTTAAAAGATGATTTAATTTTTTTGGTTAATTCTTGGTACCTCGCTTTATCCTTTATACAACAAATCTTCTTTAAAAAACGTGCCTCAGATAAAAATGCAAATAGGATAATATCAAATTAATTTTAATATTACGTATCCACTTGCATTTTCATTCAATGCATGGTGTGATCTATAGTGGCGAGATTACAACACGCTTACAGCATAATAAATGATAGAAAGTACATCACAAATTAAAATAAACAATAAGAAAATAATATCGAGAATCGCCCCAGACATTCGGCATTTCTTTGTTTCAGAAACTTTGTCTTTTTCTTCTGACGAATCGTCTTTATTTGTAAAATAATGGAAGTGCACAAACAATACGATGGCTTCCAATATAACAACCAATCCGCTAATAACCAGCTGTGTAATCAAGTATATTGTAAAGAATGGAACTTTCTCTGAGGATTTCGGCATGGAATCGTTAATTATCGTCAAAAATACTGCAAAGGTTAAAAATATGGCCATACAAAACCCCATCTTCTCACCAGAGTCGATAGGTACCACAAAACAAAATAAGTTTAACACGGATAAAATAAGCACAGGTACCAGTGTTGAAATTACGACGTAAAACGATTTCCTCTTCAAGTGAACATAAAAATGTAATTGTTTCTGGACGGCGCTAGTCTTTGGATCCTTATAATCGTAGATCAAAACAGAAGTGTTCCGAACTTCCCAAACTTCGTTGGGTCTAAGATACTCAAGAAGGAAGCCAGAATATTTTTCATCGAAATTCAGATATTCCGTGTTAGGATTAATGTTTCCGAAATAAAGACCACAATAGTGAGAGTCAAAGGGATAAGTTGTGACATCTATTATACACTGGGACACGCTCTCCATGTTTTTCATGTAGGAAACGTATCCAAATGAACTCGCTATAACCGGGTCTTCGTCTGCATTGAAACACTTCTCATTTCCGATTTCATTAAAAATACAAATAGAAGTCGGAGACCATATCTTGTCAGCTTTAACTTGAACCGAGCTGATATTCCTGTAAGAATTGGGATCCCATCTCAGACGCCAGTCTGTCCATGTTAACACAATCCAATACGATCCTTTCACAGTTTGCTGTTTTTCGTTGACTTCTGAAATCCCCATCAGGTTTAGATACACATTGACAGAAATTCCCGTATCGACTGATTCAAATGGAGCGATGGCTGGGTCCATTTTATTTATAACATCCTTGAACAATGTTTCCCTGTTAAGTGCCTCTGTGCTTCCAAGAAAAGATAGCAGCAAAACTACTAGGCATGTCCCAAGGGTTTGATGTCCCAGGTTAATTTTTCTGTGCATTTTTTAAAATCAAATTTCGAGTGCTTTGGCACAGATACAAATCAATGTCCTGAAAACAAGCCTAACAAAGGGAAAGGGCAATGGTATTCAGAATTAAACTGTCCTCAACTGAGAATGGTCACGCCTATTTGCTTGGTAAAGGATTTAGTTCAACGGTACCTGTCCTGCATAATTGCGCACTATAAACATTTCTCGTGGCATTAGAGGCACTTAGCCATTGAGTCGACTTGTCACATTGAAAAACGGGTACATTGTGTAAGGTCGAGGAAATGAAGCATAGCCTAACATCGAGATTTTTAAAAATTTGAATAGGCCTAGTCAACAACTTTTATAACAAATCTCTTATATAAACACATTAAAAGGTTCTGTCAAAAATTATTTTTGCCTTCATAGTGCTAATTATAGCAAAATAGAAATTTAAACCTATCCCAGAAATCTATTTTTATTATGCCCCCGTAAACGAAGTTTCGGGGGTATATAGTTTTTGTCATGTCCGTCTGTCTGTCTCTCTGTTTGTCTGTTTGTCCGCAAAAACTTTAACCTTGCCCATAACTTTTGATTTAGTGGAGCTATGATTTTCATATTTCAAAAGTGTATTCCTTGTGACAAGACCTTTCTTTGGGTACCACCAAATTTGACCTTTTGACCTTGGAGTTTGACCCACTTAAACACCAAAATTCCAAACTTTTACTTTGGCCATATCTTTTGAACAGTAGTAACCAGGACATTTATACTTCACATACGTATTCTTTGTGGCAAGACCTTTCATTGGATACCAACAATCTTGACCTTTTGAACTTGACCTTGGAGATTTTTATACTTGTGAAAAAACTTAGACCTTGGCCATAACTTTTGAACGGTAAGGGATAGGGCTTTTATACTTCACATATGTAATCCTTGTGAAAAGACCCTTCTTTGAATACTAAGAACTTTGACCCTTTGACCTTGACCTTGGAGTTTGACTTTCTTTCAAAAAGCCAACCTTGACCATAATTTTAAAGGGTTATCGCTAATGCTTTCATATTTTATATATTTAATCCTTGTGACAAAGTCTTTCATTTGATAGCAAGACTTTTTACCCTTTAACCTTGACCTTGGATTTTGACCTACTTTTAAAGAAAATTAACCTTGGCCATAACTTCTGAATGGTTAGGGCTAGGGTTTCCATACTTTAAATATATATTCTATGTACCAATTACCTTGACCTTTTGACCTTTACCTTGGAGATTTTGTACTTCTGAAAAAACTTTAACCTTTGCCATAACTTTTAACGCTAAGGGCTAGTGATCTCATACTTCACTTATGTATTTCTTGTGAGAAGACCCTTTATTGGATACCAAGAGCTTTGACCTTGGAGTTTGACCTACTTTTAAAAAGCAAACCTTGACCATTCCCTTTAAAGGGTTAGGGCTAGTGTCTTCATGATTTTCATGATTAATCCCAGTGACAAGACCTTTCATTTGATAGCAACCCCTTCAACCTTTACCTTGGAGTTTGACCTACTTATTTAAATCTTAACCTTGGCAATAACTTCTAATCGGTACATGTAAGGGCTATAGCTTCCATACTTTACATATGTATTTTTTGTGGCAGGGCCTTTCATTGGATACCAATGGCCTTGACCTTGAAGATTTCTGTACGTATGAAAAAATTTTAACCTTGGCCTACTTTCATATTTCACAATTGTATTTCCAATGAGAATACCCTACTTTTGGTACCAATGTATAAAATTTGTATTTGGCATGTTGCCATATGGGGGCATCAGTGTTTCACAAACACATCTTGTTACCTATTTTTTCGTGGCTAAACGCAGAAATGTCGGAATATAGTGAATACAAAATCTTGATACAGCCTCACTAACGATCAAGTCGGCGACAATTAATGCTAAATAAAATCGGCTGTGCATCGATAACTAAATCTTTTATAGTTAGGGATTCAATCTTAAAGGCAAGAAGCCTATAGCCAAAATTTCATAATTAAATCTAAGGTATTCAATGTATAACGACCACATTTTGTACCTAATAAATGAATGATCTGATATTTTAAATCATGGTAGCATTTTGAAGATGTTATCAAATAAAAATGCTCCACCAAAGGAATTTACAAAAATTTTGATTATTGTCCAATTAAGTGTACCCTGAATTTTACATTGAAGTCTATGGGCAGCGCATGTTTTTAGAGATATTGTAAAAATTAATTTGAATTTCAAAGAAATCTCTTGCTGAAAATATGCATAAACTCCCTCTTTATTAAATATTGAAATAAAATAAAAGTATTTACTGCAGAAAATTTGAGAAGTAACATTTTTCTTCTTTTCATCAAGGGCAGATAACTGTTTAAAAACATTACTGTCTCCTTACATGTAATCAGTCTTGTGAATTTGGTTCATTTCACTTTTATCGTTATCCAGCAGTGTGTTTTAACTAGTTTATAAATTATTTAAAATCGTTCAAAATCCCTTTATTATACATTGAATACCTTAAAACCTACCTTACCTCCAGACCACAGGCATTCGACGTTACATACCTATAGGTACTGGTTTACATATTTTTATCAAGAAAATTATATGACGTCAAGTGCAAGTGCAAAAAGCATTGTTACATAAAAGGATTCTGGTCGATTCTTCACGCATTATATACCTCTTTTAACCTCCACCTTCGTAAAATCTTAAATCCTCTATTGAAATATTCCATGTACTCATGCATGCACATCATGTATCTGTCCCCGATACACAAGAACATATATGTTCTGTATACGGTCATATTTAAACCGAGGAAGAATGTTAATAAATAAGTTAGTGTTGCAGGGATTTTAACAATCACTTTTGAATATATTGGGCTTTTTACACATTCTTTAGTAGTTATACATGTAATAACTTTTATTGCAAATACTTTTGCTTACAAATGTTTACTATACGATACTGTCATCTGTTGTTTTCATATTTATTTTAAGAAGGGGTTTCTATTGCAAAATCAAGAATTAGATCTAGTGACGTCAACAAGAGATGTTTATACCTAATTCCACCTGTGTTCACCCGAAGTTTCCAGGTCATGTTGCCATGAGTACATAACTTGTATTGATTGCGAAATTCATTAGATTAATCACTGGACTTTTCATCCTTAGTTTTTTTCATTACAAAGACTCTTTCAAATAGCGTTTGCTAATGGACAGGTTGTTTATTTTAACAATCCCTACAAACGTTTCATTGTTGATCAAATGGCGACAGAACTAATTCATTTCAATTATAAATTCTCACAAAGAGTAATGCAGAGTATGGTAAAATATGGAATGGAATACATCGACACTTGGTCAGAATGGATAAAGAGTTTTACATGAATAATTGAATATAGGTAGTATATGTAAAATTACCAAATCAACTTATACCATTGAAGGAAAAACACGAACAGGAAACCCTTCCATTTCCAATCGACTGGACTAAAAGAACTACATGAACAATATGTACATGAAAAGGTTTCCAGCTGACAAAACCTGTAACGATATTATAAACTAACAACTGCATTTTAGAACTATATAGGCTTCACTGCTGGCAAAGAATATTGATTTTAGATATCGACTGCTATTAGTATACATCAATGAGATCATTTAAACGTTCTGACTTGCATAGTGGCGTATTGGATTAGGGCATAATTATGTTCAATATGTTTTACTGCAGTAGAATTGCTCGTTAGTAAAACACATGCAGTGAACAATACAGTAACCCCTTTATTGAGATGCTCCTCCCACAGAAAATATTCAACAATATTCAAACAATACAAATCTGCAAACAGGACATAAACCACGGAAACACGGACCTCTGGTGATTATAGAGGTGGGATCAGGTGCCTAGGAGGAGTAAGCATCCCCGGCTGTTAATTGGTCAAACCAGTCGTGAGTCCTACACATTGAATAGGTAAACACCCCGTCGTCAAAATAAAAAAAATGGTATGAAAAACACGTCAACCAAAATAGGATTCAACGACTCGGTGATGTTCTAAAAGAAGTTGTTGAAGTCCTTGTAACATTAACTTATATGTCAGTAGTGCCTGTTTGGAAAGATGATCGTTCTCGGGCACACTTTTGAGTATCAAGTAAGTTGGAATATGCACTGTTAGGTCTATACTTCCGTTCACTTGTTATTGACATGTCTAGCATCGAGCTCACTTTCTTGAGATGGCAGATAATTGTTATGATATTTGAAAATTCTTTCATTGAAGGTGATAAATCTCTTTAGCTTTAAAAGATATCTCTCTTTGTAAATCTGAGTCCCCTTAACTTACAAAATATCTCTCTTCAAGTTGATAGAGAAATACCTCTTAGAGTTAAAGATGTATGAAATATTTCTTTATTTCTATAAGAGATATCACTTTAGTTTAGGTCAAAGAGATATCAGAGATGTCTCTTTAAGCTAGAGATATTATGGATATCTGAACAAAGAGAGATGGTTCTATTTTGTGTATGTTACTTTTCCAATAAATAGTTAAGGGCTTGTCATACAAGAACTACCGGCGCCTTTCCTTGCCTATTTTTCGTGAGTGAGTAGTGCAAGTATGAAGACTTCCTCTGAGAGAACGTCCCATCTCCACTTTTTTTGCAGTATGCACTAACCCGTCTAGCCACTCCCCCTTCTTTGCGAATTCTTAATGCTTGTCACAGTTGTCCAGGAACCTTTTTTTTTTGTTTGTCAATTATTTAGGGCCTTACTTGCCTATCGATATAAATAATATAGATGCACGTGATTATCACTGGATAAGTATCCCAAGAAAAATTGAATATTTAACGTCAAAGAGTATTTGAGATAACAATTAGGTTTTGAAGCAGTTGGGATTTCTTCATAACGGCTCATTATACCATATTGAATAGAATACTGGAATTATTGGTAACAACGTCCTAAGTATTTGAAATATTACGAAGAAGTTACATAGTTTCTGCTCAGACATAAATCAAAAATGGACAAGAAAA